>NC_074670.1:6910982-7055752 GCF_029448725.1 Salvelinus fontinalis
GATAGTTTTGAGTGTGAAAAACACAGTAGCGTTGCAGTTCTTGACACACTCAAACCGGTGTGCCTGGCACCTACTACCATACCCCGTTCAAAGGCCCTTCCCCTCTGAATGGCACACAGACACAATCCATGTCTCAATTGTCTCAACGCTTAAAAATCCTTCTTTGGATTTACCTGGTCAGTCTATGTCATAGAAAGATCAGAAGCCTCCTCTCTAAGTTTGCTTTATTCACTGCTTTAGCACACTCCGCCAACCCTGAATCCTGGCTTAGGAAGGCCACCAAAAATTCTGAAATTTCCATCCCCAATTACAAAATGTTCCGTCAAGACAGAACTACTAAAGAGGGCGGAACTGCAATCTACTGTAGAGATAGCATGGAGAGTTCTGTCATACTATCCAGGTCTATGTCCAAACAGATAGAATTTCTACTTTTAAAAATCCATCTCCCAGAAATAAATCCCTCACTGTTGCCGCTTGTTATAGACCCCTGTCAGCTCCCAGCTGTGCCCTGGACACCATATGTGAATTGATTGCCCCCCATCTATTGTCAGAGTTCGTACTGCTAGGTGACCTAAATTGGGAAATGCTTAACACCCCCGGCTATCCTACAATCTAAGCTAGATGCCCTCAATGTCACACAAATTATCAATGAACCTACCAGGTACAACCCCAAATCTGTAAACATGGGCACCCTCATGGATATCATCCTGACCAACTTGCCCTCTAAATACACCTCTGCTGTTTTCAACCAGGATCTCAGCAATCACTGCCTCATTGCCTGCGTCCGTTATGGGTCCGCGGTCAAACGACCACCCCTCATCACTGTCAAACGCTCCCTAAAACACTTCAGCGAGCAGGCCTTTCTAATCGACCTGGCCCGGGTATCCTGGAAGGATATTAACCTCATCCCGTCAGTAGAGGATGCCTGGTTGTTCTTTAAAAGTGCTTTCCACACCATCTTAAAAAAGCATGCCCCTTTCAAAAAATGTAGAATTAAGAACAGATATAGCCCTTGGTTCACTCCAGACTTGACTGCCCTTGACCAGCATAAAAACACCCTGTGGCGTACTGCACTAGCATCAAATAGTCCCCGCGATATGCAACTTTTCAGGGAAGTCATGAACCAATACACACAGTCAGTTAGGAAAGCAAAGGCTAGCTTTTTCAAACAGAAATTTGTATCCTGCAGCACTAATTCCAAAAGGTTTTGGGACAATGTAAACTCCATGGAGAATAAGATTACCTCCTCTCAGCTGCCCACTGCACTGAGGATAGGAAACACTGTCACCACTGATTATTCCACGATAATCGAGAATTTCAATAAGCATTTCTTTACGGCTGACCATGCTTCCACCTGGCTACCCAACCCCGGACAACAGTTCTGCACCCCCCACAGAAACTGGCCCAAGCCCCCCCCGCTTCTCCTTCACCCAAATCCAGACAGATGTTCTGAAAGAGCTGCAAAATCTGGATCGCTACAAATCAGCTGGGCTAGACAATCTGGAACCTCTCTTCCTAAAATTATCCGCCGCCATTGTTGCAACCCCTATTACTAGTCTGTTCAACCTCTCTTTCGTATCGTCTGAGATTCCTAAAGATTGGAAAGCGGCCGCAGTCATCCCCCTCTTCAAAGGGGGAGACACTCTAGACCCAAACTGTTACAGACCTATATCCATCCTGCCCTGCCTTTCTAAAGTCTTCGAAAGCCAAGTGAACAAACATATCACCGACCATTTCGAATCCCACGTACCTTCTCCGCTACGCAATCTGGCTTCCGAGCTGGTCACGGATGCACCTCAGCCATGCTCAAGGTCCTAAACGATATCATAACCGCCATCGATAAAAGACAGTACTGTGCAGCCGTCTTCATCGACCTGGCCAAGGCTTTCGACTCTGTCAATCACCGTATTCTTATCGGCAGACTCAACAGCCTTGGTTTCTCAAATGACTGTCTCGCCTGGTTCACTAACTACTTCGCAGACAGAGTTCAGTGTGTCAAATCGGAGGGCCTGTTGTCCGGACCTCTGGCAGTCTCTATGGGGGTTCCACAGGGTTCAATTCTTGGGCCGACTCATTTCTCTGTATATATCAATGATGTCGCTCTTGCTGTGGGTGATTCTTTGATCCACCTCTACGCAGATGACACCATTATGTATACATCTGGCCCTTCTTTTGGACACTGTGTTAACAAACCTCCAAACGAGCTTCAACGCCATACAACACTCCTTCCGTGGCCTTCAACTGCTTTTAAATGCTAGTAAAATGAAATGCATGCTCTTCAACCGATCACTGCCCGCACCCGCCCGCCCGACTAGCATCACTGCTCTGGACGGTTCTGACTTAGAATATGTGGACAACTATAAATACCTAGGTGTCTGGCTAGACTGTAAACTCTCCTTCCAGATTCATACTAAGCATCTCCAATCCAAAGTTAAATCTAGAATCAGCTTCCTATTTCGCAAAAGCCTCCTTCACTCATGCTGCCAAACATACCCTCGTAAAACTGACTATCCTACCGATCCTTGACTTTGGCGATGTCGTTTACAAAATAGCCTCCAACACTCTACTCAGCAAATTGGATGCAGTCTATCACAGTGCATCCGTTTTGTCACCAAAGCCCCATATACTACCCACCACTGCGACCTGTATGCTCTCGTTGGCTGGTCCTCGCTACATATTCGTCGCCAAACCCACTGGCTCCAGGTCATCTATAAGTCCTTGCAGGTAAAGCTCCGCCTTATCTCAGCACACTGGTCACCATAGCAACACCCACCCGTGACATGCGCTCCAGCAGGTATATTTCACTGGTCATCCCCAAAGCCAGCACCTCCTTTGGCGGCCTTTCCTTCCAGTTCTCTGCTGCCAATGACGGAAACGAATTGCAAAATCACTTAAGTTGGAGATTTATATTGCCCTCACTAACTTTAAGCGTCAGCTGTCAGAGCAGCTTACCAATCGCTGCAGCTGTACACAGCCCATCTGTAAATAGCCCACCCAACTACCTACCTCATCCCCATATTTGTTTTTTTTCTGCTGTTTTGCACACCAATATTTCTACTTGCACATCCTCATCTGCACATATATCACTCCAGTGTAAATTGCTCAATTGTAATTACTTTGCCACTATTGGCCTATTTATTGTCTTACCTCCTTACTTCATCTGCACACAGTGTATACAGATTTTTCTATTGTGTTATTGACTGTACGTTTCTTCATGTGTAACACTGTGTTGTTGTTTTTGTCACACTGCTTTGCTTTATCTTGGCCAGGTCGTAGTTGTAAATGAGAACTTGTTCTCAACTGGCCTACCTGGTTAAATAAAGGTGAAACAAAATAAATAAATAAATAAAACAGCAGGTGTTCTTAATTTTTTGTATCATCAGTGTGTGTTCCTTGTATTTATTGCCATGTGCTGAAACACAATTATTAAATAAACCTGTAAACATTATGGATGTCTTATGTTTCTCATTTCATTCATATAGTTGGTAAAGTTGGTCAAAGACTGAATTACATGTTGTGGTTAAAATGCAATTTTATTTATCTTGATAAGTATTGAAAGTGGATGTTAGAAACACTGGATACACTGGACATGACTGGATAAAAACATTTCATTTTCTAGATGATGTGTTGAGTATGCATGTTAACGTGTCAGTGAACCAGTCACTGGGTGCAGCCATTCAACATGTACTCAGATACAAAGTCATTCCATTTTTTGCATGTAGTCTTGTTATTTGTTGCTTTGCACTTTTTCTCATTAGGCACTTGTTCAATCCAGGTATTTGATTCCAAAAGGTATTGCATCCTAAAAGTCAAACAGAGAAATGGTGACACATTTACCAGGGAAGTCCAGTTCTCACAGAGTCAGACCTTAGTGGTAAAACATCTTCAGTTGTCTTATGACATCATAGCCAGAACTTACTGGCCAGTAGAGTCGGTGGTGGAGCCATCTTTGCCCATGATGAGGTATTCCTTCCCTGTCTCTAGCTGTCCTTTACACTGGAGCCTCTTGGCGAACACTCGCACTTTGCTCTCCTCCAGCTTCACATCTCCGGCTGGCAGAAAGAGGGCACAGTTACCATAGTTACCATGACCGTAGAAAGAAGTACATGTACTATGTATGGTTACGTCTTCATGAACATTCTAGTTACAGACAGAGATCTCAAGTCAGGATTGGAATAATGGTATTATCACTTACTGGCTCGGAGTACCCGAGTCACATTAGTTGTGTAGAGTTCAAAGTTACTCTTCACAGACATACTGATGACTTGGACAATGAAACCTAAAACAACCAGATTTAAAACGAATTACTAGCTTCACCTTATTTGTCCCATACTGTAACTGTTAAATGTTTGACCTGTGTCACACTCATAGCTAAATTGTCTACTGACCGTAATCCACAGTGGGGGAATAGCAAGCATGTTCAAAACGATCTTTCTTCTCTAGCTTCAGTGGTCCAAAAGTGTCCTTCTCTTTGTGGCAGGGCCCTAAAGAACCAATGGGACTTTCTTTAGTGTCATACAGACCCTAACCATTGAAACCAGAACCAATGGAATAGTCCCAAAATGGTAAAATCCCGCCTTTAAGGCCCTACAAGCAGGCTCAATCAAATTCTCCATACTATTAGAACCCAGGTCTGGTGCCATAACAGTGAGAGAATACTTCAATAGGGGAACTGAGAGAATGTTGGCGATAGTGATAGAAATAACAACTTACTCTCTGAACACTGGCACACATCCCCTGAACACAATGTTGAAACCATCTTGCTTCTTTTTGGTGCAGCATAGAAAGTAGTACACTTTCTGTCTGTGATTGTGTATGTGTGTGTATGTGTGTGTGTGTGTGTGTGTGTGTGTGTGTGTGTGTGTGTGTGTGTGTGTGTGTGTGTGTGTGTGTGTGTGTGTGTGAGAGAGAGAAAGAGAGATAGAGGAGAAAGAGAGGGGAGGAAGGGAGGGATGGATGGAGGGAGAGAGAGAGAGAGAGAGGAGGGAGAGAGGATAGAGAGAGAGAGAGAGAGAGAGAGAGAGAGAGAGAGAGAGAGAGAGAGAGAGAGAGAGAGAGAGAGAGGGGGGAGGGAGGGAGGGAGGGAGGGAGGGAGGTGTTAGTTAGCAAAGACAGACAGACAGACAGGGAGGAAGAGAGAGACAGTGACAGATGGGGAGAGATAGTCAAATTATGCATTATTTTTTAGTGATGGCTAATATATTCAGAAGACTATTTGACAGATACAAAAAATCAATCAAGGTAAAAAAAAGTACAGAAAAGAAAGCCTTGCATACCTGGTTCATAGTAGTCATAGAATGTGGCCGGAGCAGGCTGCAGTAAACCTATAGTTACTGTCTGCACAGCCCTAAACGTTACACACTCCCTTTCCTCAATCTGGACACAGACAGAAAAAATTACTTTGGGCTTTTCAATTTCACACTGTTCCACCGAGTTGCTTGTGTATTCGTGTTTGTGTGAGTCTCACCTCATTAAAGTACAACAGCACTTTGCCATGTGAGACCTCGTAGTGAGAGATGTATTGTTCAACAGGGTTCTTTAGCTGTGGAGAGACAACAGTTAGAGAAAGAGGAAGAGAGGAAGGAATGATGGAGGGATGAAAAGGGGTAAAGGAGAGAGGAAGGAATGATGGAGGGACGAAAAGGGGGAAGGCAGAGAGGAAGGAATGATGGAGGGATGAAAAGGGGTAAAGGAGAGAGGAAGGAATGATGGAGGGACGAAAAGGGGGAAGGCAGAGAGGAAGGAATGATCGAGGGATGAAAAGGGGGAAGGCAGAGAGGAAGGAATGATGGAGGGACAAAAAGGGGGAAGGCAGAGAGGAAGGAATGATGGAGGGACGAAAAGGGGGAAGGCAGCGAGGAAGGAATGATGGAGGGACGAAAAGGGGGAAAGGAGAGAGGAAGGAATGATGGAGGGATGAAAAGGGGGAAAGGAGAGAGGAAGGAATGATGGAGGGATGAAAATGGGGAAGGGAGAGAGGAAGGAATGATGGAGGGATGAAAAGGGGGAAGGGAGAGAGGAAGGAATGATGGAGGGATGAAAAGGGGGAAAGGAGAGAGGAAGGAATGATGGAGGGATGAAAGGGGGGAAAGGAGAGAGGAAGGAATGATGGAGAGATGAAAAGGGGGATTGGAGAGAGGAAGATCAGGGGAGAGAGAGGAGGGGAGAGACTGACAAAACATTGATTACTAAAGAAAAGTAAAGGAGGGGGTTGGTAACGTGTTTATATAGACTCTATATGATGATGATGAAGACTCACCTTGTCCAGGTCGTCTGTCTGTGCCTCAAAGCCACTGAGCAGTGTGATGTCGGCTATGGACATTCCTGTGAGGTTCCTGGTCAGACTATGACTAAAGAATACAAGTTAGTTAGCTTACTGAAAAACCACTGCCCTATCGCCTAGGCAGTCACAAAATATTCATCCCAGTCACAAATCTGCTATTATTTGTATATTCATGACAGAATCAGTTCCCTCTCTGTTTAACTGACCTCACACAGACCTCTCTGTTTAACTGACCTCACACAGACCTCTCTGTTTAACTGACCTCACACAGACCTCTCTGTTTAACTGACCTCACACAGACCTCTCTGTTTAACTGACCTCACACAGACCTCTCTGTTTAACTGACCTCACACAGACCTCTCTGTTTAACTGACCTCACACAGACCTCTCTGTTTAACTTACCTCACACAGACGTCTCTGTTTAACTGATCTCACACAGACCTCTCTGTTTAACTTACCTCACACAGACTTCGTATTCAACATCGTTTTCAGAATTCCGGCTTTGCTGAGTATCTCTTCTGTGTCTGCTGCGAGCGTCAAACCACTCAATCGCTGATCGGGGGACATCCTCTTCCTCCCTTTTCTCTCCGTCTCCGTCTCCGTAGTCCCCCTCATAGTCGTTGTAGTCTTCAACAATCTGGGCTGATGAAACAAAGTGTTATCATAGTGTACTAGTGGAACTCAGTCACACACATCCTAACCTGTCGTAAAAGGAGCGCTGAATTAGGGTAGTGCTGCTCACCAGTGTACTCTACTTTCCCCTCTACTTTGACTGTGATTGACAGAAGGTTACAGTCGTCTGAGGTGTCCAGTAGATGGTAAGCCTTCGTAACCTGCCAGACAGATCAATATATTACACGTTTGAATGAACATCAAGAAATATCTTTTGATGATAAAGATGCTCACCTTCATCTTGGCTTTTCCCCGTCCCGTTAGCGCTACGTTAATGATAGGATTACCAATCAGTTTCTGACGAAGTAGAGACAGAGAGAGAGAGTTATGTGTGTGTGTGTGTGTGTGTGTGTGTGTGTGTGTGTGTGTGTGTGTGTGTGTGTGTGTGTGTGTGTGTGTGTGTGTGCGTGCGTGCGTGCGTGCGTGCGTGCGTGCGTGCGTGTGTGTGTTGAAGTGGGTATACCTTCAGCTCCATTTCTACTTTCTCCCCCTTGTTGTCCAATGACAGCTTCTGAATGTCGCTCTTCCCTGGAGTAGTGAACTGTGACTCCACTTCTGTGATGGGAGGTTGGGGCCTGTTCAGTGCATACTCAGAGAGAGCCTCCAAAGCCACTATAGTATCCTAAAGACATGAAGATGAATGCATAGACTGGATATAAATTGAAGGTAGACATTTAACATGTTTTTTCTACCAATGGTGTAGAATGTAAAATGTCCATCGACTCTCATGAGTGGGACTATCACCCCTGGGTCACTGTATCAGTAGGATATCAGTGTTGCTGGACTGAATATGAAGGCGGAAAACTAGCAAAACATGCTAACTAGGAACAAGGAAACTACATCCACTAGGAGGAAATGAAGCAGCCACATCATGTTTTGGCTCTCCATCAGTACAGTATATCTCACCTGTGTGGACTTGTATTCTCCTCCATCAGTACAGTATATCTCACCTGTGTGGACTTGAAGTCTCCTCCATCAGTACAGTATATCTCACCTGTGAGGACTTGAAGTCTCCTCCATCAGTACAGTATATCTCACCTGTGAGGACTTGAAGTCTCCTCCATCAGTACAGTATATCTCACCTGTGTGGACTTGTATTCTCCTCCATCAGTACAGTATATCTCACCTGTGAGGACTTGAAGTCTCCTCCATCAGTACAGTATATCTCACCTGTGTGACTTGAAGTCTCCTCATCAGTACAGTATATCTCACCTGTGTGGACTTGTATTCTCCTCCATCAGTACAGTATATCTCACCTGTGTGACTTGAAGTCTCCTCCATCAGTACAGTACATCTCACCTGTGTGGACTTGTATTCTCCTCCATCAGTACAGTATATCTCACCTGTGAGGACTTGAAGTCTCCTCCATCAGTACAGTATATCTCACCTGTGTGACTTGAAGTCTCCTCATCAGTACAGTATATCTCACCTGTGTGGACTTGTAGTCTCCTCCATCAGTACAGTATATCTCACCTGTGTGGACTTGAAGTCTCCTCATCAGTACAGTATATCTCACCTGTGTGGACTTGTATTCTCCTCCATCAGTACAGTATATCTCACCTGTGAGGACTTGAAGTCTCCTCCATCAGTACAGTATATCTCACCTGTGTGACTTGAAGTCTCCTCATCAGTACAGTATATCTCACCTGTATGGACTTGAAGTCTCCTCCATCAGTACAGTATATCTCACCTGTGTGGACTTGAAGTCTCCTCCATCAGTACAGTATATCTCACCTGTGTGGACTTGAAGTCTCCTCATCAGTACAGTATATCTCACCTGTGTGGACTTGTAGTCTCCTCCATCAGTACAGTATATCTCACCTGTGTGGACTTGAAGTCTCCTCATCAGTACAGTATATCTCACCTGTGTGGACTTGAAGTCTCCTCATCAGTACAGTATATCTCACCTGTGAGGACTTGAAGTCTCCTCCATCAGTACAGTATATCTCACCTGTGAGGACTTGAAGTCTCCTCCATCAGTACAGTACATCTCACCTGTGTGGACTTGAAGTCTCCTCCATCAGTACAGTATATCTCACCTGTGTGGACTTGAAGTCTCCTCATCAGTACAGTATATCTCACCTGTGTGGACTTGAAGTCTCCTCCATCAGTACAGTATATCTCACCTGTGTGGACTTGAAGTCTCCTCCATCAGTACAGTATATCTCACCTGTGTGGACTTGTATTCTCCTCCATCAGTACAGTATATCTCACCTGTGTGGACTTGTATTCTCCTCCATCAGTACAGTATATCTCACCTGTGTGGACTTGTATTCTCCTCCATCAGTACAGTATATCTCACCTGTGTGACTTGAAGTCTCCTCATCAGTACAGTATATCTCACCTGTGTGGACTTGAAGTCTCCTCATCAGTACAGTATATCTCACCTGTGTGGACTTGAAGTCTCCTCATCAGTACAGTATATCTCACCTGTGTGGACTTGAAGTCTCCTCCATCAGTACAGTATATCTCACCTGTGTGACTTGAAGTCTCCTCCATCAGTACAGTATATCTCACCTGTGTGGACTTGAAGTCTCCTCATCAGTACAGTATATCTCACCTGTGTGGACTTGAAGTCTCCTCATCAGTACAGTATATCTCACCTGTGTGACTTGAAGTCTCCTCCATCAGTACAGTATATCTCACCTGTGTGGACTTGAAGTCTCCTCCATCAGTACAGTATATCTCACCTGTGTGACTTGAAGTCTCCTCATCAGTACAGTATATCTCACCTGTGTGGACTTGAAGTCTCCTCATCAGTACAGTACATCTCACCTGTGTGGACTTGAAGTCTCCTCCATCAGTACAGTACATCTCACCTGTGTGGACTTGAAGTCTCCTCATCAGTACAGTATATCTCACCTGTGTGGACTTGAAGTCTCCTCCATCAATACAGTATATCTCACCTGTGTGGACTTGTATTCTCCTCCATCAGTACAGTATATCTCACCTGTGTGGACTTGAAGTCTCCTCATCAGTACAGTATATCTCACCTGTGTGGACTTGAAGTCTCCTCATCAGTACAGTATATCTCACCTGTGTGGACTTGAAGTCTCCTCATCAGTACAGTATATCTCACCTGTGTGGACTTGAAGTCTCCTCATCAGTACAGTATATCTCACCTGTATGGACTTGAAGTCTCCTCCATCAATACAGTATATCTCACCTGTGTGGACTTGAAGTCTCCTCCATCAGTACAGTACATCTCACCTGTGTGACTTGAAGTCTCCTCCATCAGTACAGTATATCTCACCTGTGTGGACTTGAAGTCTCCTCCATCAGTACAGTACATCTCACCTGTGTGACTTGAAGTCTCCTCCATCAATACAGTATATCTCACCTGTGTGGACTTGAAGTCTCCTCCATCAGTACAGTACATCTCACCTGTGTGACTTGAAGTCTCCTTCATCAGTACAGTATATCTCACCTGTGTGGACTTGAAGTCTCCTCCATCAGTACAGTATATCTCACCTGTGTGGACTTGAAGTCTCCTCCATCAGTACAGTACATCTCACCTGTGTGGACTTGAAGTCTCCTCCATCAGTACAGTATATCTCACCTGTGTGGACTTGAAGTCTCCTCCATCAGTACAGTATATCTCACCTGTGTGGACTTGAAGTCTCCTCCATCAGTACAGTACATCTCACCTGTGTGGACTTGTATTCTCCTCCATCAGTACAGTATATCTCACCTGTGTGGACTTGTATTCTCCTCCATCAGTACAGTATATCTCACCTGTGTGGACTTGAAGTCTCCTCCATCAGTACAGTATATCTCACCTGTGTGGACTTGAAGTCTCCTCCATCAGTACAGTATATCTCACCTGTGTGGACTTGAAGTCTCCTCCATCAGTACAGTACATCTCACCTGTGTGGACTTGTATTCTCCTCCATCAGTACAGTATATCTCACCTGTGTGGACTTGAAGTCTCCTCCATCAGTACAGTATATCTCACCTGTGTGGACTTGTATTCTCCTCCATCAGTACAGTATATCTCACCTGTGTGGACTTGTATTCTCCTCCATCAGTACAGTATATCTCACCTGTGTGGACTTGAAGTCTCCTCCATCAGTACAGTATATCTCACCTGTGTGGACTTGTATTCTCCTCCATCAGTACAGTATATCTCACCTGTGTGGACTTGAAGTCTCCTCCATCAGTACAGTATATCTCACCTGTGTGGACTTGTATTCTCCTCCATCAGTACAGTATATCTCACCTGTGTGGACTTGAAGTCTCCTCATCAGTACAGTATATCTCACCTGTGTGGACTTGAAGTCTCCTCCATCAGTACAGTATATCTCACCTGTGTGACTTGTATTCTCCTCCATCAGTACAGTATATCTCACCTGTGAGGACTTGAAGTCTCCTCCATCAGTACAGTATATCTCACCTGTGAGGACTTGAAGTCTCCTCCATCAGTACAGTACATCTCACCTGTGTGGACTTGTATTCTCCTCCATCAGTACAGTATATCTCACCTGTGTGGACTTGAAGTCTCCTCATCAGTACAGTATATCTCACCTGTGTGGACTTGAAGTCTCCTCATCAGTACAGTATATCTCACCTGTGTGGACTTGAAGTCTCCTCATCAGTACAGTATATCTCACCTGTGTGGACTTGAAGTCTCCTCATCAGTACAGTATATCTCACCTGTGTGGACTTGAAGTCTCCTCATCAGTACAGTATATCTCACCTGTGTGGACTTGAAGTCTCCTCATCAGTACAGTATATCTCACCTGTGTGGACTTGAAGTCTCCTCCATCAGTACAGTACATCTCACCTGTGTGGACTTGAAGTCTCCTCCATCAGTACAGTATATCTCACCTGTGTGGACTTGTATTCTCCTCCATCAGTACAGTATATCTCACCTGTGAGGACTTGAAGTCTCCTCCATCAATACAGTATATCTCACCTGTGTGGACTTGAAACCTCCTCCATAGTTCTCCTGTGAAGTCAGCCAGCAGGCAGCAGAGTCTGCCCACTCTGTGTCCTTATGAGCCACTGCAGTTAACAGGGCGTAGGCTGTAGTCTCTACTGTTATGGCCTCTGTTGTCGGTACATAATGTTTCTTTTCCTCATTCACCATGCCAGCGTTAGCATACCACCCATGGCAATCGTCTTTCCCTGTCAAGAGGAGTCAAAGAATATCAATGTCAGCAGCAATCCCCCATCAGCCCAGACCATTCTGACCTTTAACAGGAGTGTAATAGGACAATACCAGTTGCCAGTCCTTTGAGTTTTTCCCAGGCAGGCTCAGCCTGTGTCCGGTCAGACAGACAGACTGACAGACAGTAGGCTGTTATGGCCACAGCGTAGGGCCTCTGTAGCCCCTCAACACGTGAGAGCAGGTAGTCGGTGGCTTTGGAGATAATGGCTTTCTACACAAACACAAACACAGAGCAGCTAGCCGTTCTGGTTAAAAATACAAGCATTTGATGTCTCTGTTTTTCTTCTTCTCCAGGATAGAGACGGCTGATTTAAACGGATGATTAAGTTGAAGTCGGTTAATTGGTGACACAAAAGTACACTATACTAAACACGTGTGAGTTAATAAGGAAATATGTCCACCTATCTTACCGTATCGCTACGCTCCTTGTTGTCTGTCAGGAAAGGGAGGGAGCGATTTAGAGCCACAGTTATGAAAGCAGTCATGGAGACATCTCCCTCTATCCCTCCAATGCCTCCCTAGAGAGAAAGAGACGACTCAACTAAACAGATAAAGAGAAAATACTCTGTTGAAATACAGGAGGGTTGCCAGTTCCAGTCCTGCGTCTGACTGAGTTGGCAACCGGAGGGTTGCTGGAATGAAATCCTAGATGCCTTTGCCTGCTGTTGTGCTTTTAAGCAAGGCACTTAACCCCCACACAACAACAGCTCCCCAGGCGTCCAGTGTGGAAGCCTCCCACACCTCTCCAAAACCTGTATATGTTATGTGTGTCTTTCGGAGGAGTTGGGTTAAATTTCAGTTGGACCTTGTGTGAAACTGACGAATAAAGTGATCTTCATGTTAAAAGTTGTGTTTTTAATAATCCTTTACCTGCATTTCCCTGTGTATGACTGGGTTAGGGTCCGAGAATGATCCATCCTCCTTCTGTTTAACCAGGAGGTATCTGACTGATTCAATGATATGCTGCTCAGACACACCCTGTGCCCATCTCCCCTTCTCTCCACCGCCTGCATTCTGACGTTCTGCCACCAGAGACATCACTTTCACAACAAGGCCCGTCAGCCTAGAGAGGAAGGGTAACAAACACCGTGATAGGATCGGCCAGCTCCAGTCCTGGAGAGTTGCAGTGTTTACAGGCTTTTATTCCAGACAGACAGAAAACTACAGTACCACAAAAACAAGCAATGTAAAGAGAGATGTACGGACCAGTAACTGGTTGGATGGTGCGTCCAAGCTCCATACGATCCATCACCCTTTTTAAACGTCAAAATTCTTATATAGCCTGACAGAGAGAGAGAGAGATATTGTATTTTGTGTTTCTTACTACAAATGAAAATAAAACATCTTCATTACAGTTCTCCCACACCTTGCTCTGTGAACTGGAGGGCCGTATCTCTGATGCCAGGGGGCAGCTCATACCAGCGCTGGCTAAGGTCCAGATAGCGGAGGGCCAGGGCTGTGGGGGCCATACGTTTCATAGTCTGCTCTGCACATCCATGAGGGGCATTGAGCAAGCTTTTAACCCCATCGGAAGAGAGCAGGGTTATGGAAGTGGACTTGCCAAACAGCTCCCCTGTGGAATGGACGAGATTGGATATTACTTAAACTGACAATACTGTTGTGAAGAGAAATGATTGGAGGGTAAAATGAGTCAGACCTTCCATCTTGACGAAGATATTGGTGCTGGAGCCAGGGACTGTGTTGTCTGGTAACTTTCCATTAATCATGAAAGATTGGCCACTCTTCCCTGACAACAGAGAATGAGAGAAGCTGGTTGGTGCTTTTTATGCCATAAACTATTATGTAAATAAAATGCTGTCATCCTAGATATTATGTTAGCAATCTCACCAATATTGCCACTCAGGTCAACAAAATGAGTTTCCTCCACTCTCTTCTCTATTCCCTCCGTCTACAATATGAGAAACTATTATGTTACATACATGCAGTAGCTTTACAGTAATGGATCTTCAGATCATTTTTTCTGTAGTAGTAACTTTTCCCGATATTTTTTGTATACTTACTCTAACATTCAGAATCTTTTCAATAGCATCACTGCCGTCCTCATTCTCTATGTCATAAAGGCGTATTTTGATGGGTATGGGGCCGGTTTCCATGGGTACTGCAGAGAAAGTGACGGCTTTGGAGGAGTGGGCCTCCACGGTGACGTTGACATAGGTTTTGATGGAACTGGAGCCTGGTGAACAGAGCTTGTCATTTCTCTCCATGTGGAGTGCAATCTGAGAAGGAGGAAGGTGGTCCATCAGCTGCATTTTATCTTTCTGTATATGCTTCTGAAGTGTAAAACTGTAGTACTACAGAAAGTGATTTAACTCAACCTGTGCATCCTGGTCCCAATAGTTGTAGACAACAGGAACAATAGACATTTGCTCAAATCTTTTGACTGAGTACGGCAGCCTCAGAGAGACAAAAACCTTCTTAAACACACGGAGCTCATGTGGTTCTGCCACACAGATGCCTGCAGGAAGGACACACAGACAGGTCCATTACTCTCCAGAATGTCACCACACATTCCTCACTATCTAGGTACAGGAATATGAACCAATAGAGGAGGAGGATGTTACCATGAGAATCAGACAAGCTGACAGCCTGTATCTCCCAGGTGGTGATGGAATCAGGCAGAGCCACAGTATGACTAAGGGAGACAGAGAGAGAGACAAATTACAATAGTGTTTCAGACACATGGCGCCAATATACTGTGTGTCTAAATTTTGATTTCTCACCTTCCTTTGTCGTTTATATCGACCACTGAGAATGCAAAGCTTGGGGGGAAACTTCTGCGTATTTGCTGATTGGTTGTGTCAAAGAAGTCTTCGATGTCTGTGGCACTCGCAGCTGAGAGGAGAGAGTGTAGACTAAAGGTGTCACAATAATATAACCTTTAAAGATCCTATTCTCATCCAATCCTTTTAAGTTATAACAAGTCAGATATTTTGTTTCAAAATTCCCATGTCTGTCTAAAGAATAGTGGCTGTTATCATTTTGTTACCATGTTATACATGTTAGAATAGTAATATCCCCAACAATCAAGTCATCCTCACTCCTGCCATGTCCTCTCTGGGCGTCGTCTCGTTTCTTCTTCTCCCTTAACTTCTCTCCCTCTATGCAGCAGTCCAGGAAGGCCTTGACACAGACATGGTCCTTATTGGCTCGTGCCACTCTCTCGGCTCGCTGCTGACACGTCCTCAGCATGGGGATCAGGGACAAGCCATGAGAACAACACTCCTGCAGCTTGGCGTCTGAGTAACTGGATTCTGGGAGTTGGAGATGGTGAGGTAGTGACAAAAGGTTTTAGTTCGTACCTGCCAGGACTGATGAACTGTCTCTCCCACTACCTCAGCCAGCAGTTAGTGACAGTCAGAGTAAAGTAACGTTGTAATACTTATGGACACCATCTGCTCCTGGAGGTCCAGGGAACGCCTCTGTCGTCTGAAGCCTGACTCACAGTTAAACCCTAAGACAAACACACATACAGTAAGGTGAAGACCATCAAATCAAAACATCAACATAGAACATCAACATATTGTGGAAACATGTAGGTTTTCAGCAACTATGATGTCATTAATGCTTTGTTGAAATGTACGTCTGAGTTGGTGTTTTTTTAAATTGTATTCGGGTTTTTTCTCTTTATGTTAAGTTGTCTACCTCCTAAATGGGTTTTAACCCTATACCAGAGAACATCATTCAGAAACTACGGCCCAAAGAAGAAGTAGTGTAGACACTAGACAGCTGTTTTGTTTCATCACACTACGTTCCTCATACCCTTCCTCCTCTTAGATAGCACATGAGAGTTGGAGATGAATGACAAGCCAGCGTCGTTCAACACAGAGGCTGTATCTGAGCCGCCACCGTATGAGCAACCAAGGTCATAGGACTGCATCGACGAGAATACCTGTGAACGGCACACAAAATATTCACACTATTAGTCAACAAGAGCCTTTTGGTCTTTATTGCATAGAATATATTTATACCTGTACATTATAAGGAGTGAGTTTTAGAGGAAATAATGTGGAGGAGACAGTATGTATTATTATTCTGTAGTAAATAGTAGCTTGTATATGTGGACATACAGTACCAGTCAAAAGTTTGGACACACCTACTCATTCAAGGGTTTTTCTTTTCTATATTTCATATTTTATATTCTTCAAAGTAGCCACCCTTTGACTTGATGAGAGTTTTGCACACTCTTGGCATTCTCTCAACCAGATTTTTTTTAATTTTTTTTATTTCACCTTTATTTAACCAGGTAGGCTAGTTGAGAACAAGTTCTCATTTGCAACTGCGACCTGGCCAAGATAAAGCATAGCAGTGTGAACAGACAACAACACAGAGTTACACATGGAGTAAACAATAAACAAGTCAATAACATGGTAGGAAAAAGAGAATCTATATACAATGTGTGCAAAAGGCTTGAGGTAGGCAATAAATCGAATAATTACAATTTAGCAGATTAACACTGGAGTGATAAATCATCAGATGATCATGTGCAAGAAGAGATACTGGTGTGCAAAAGAGCAGAAAAGTAAATAAATAAAAGCAGTATGGGGGTGAGGTGGGTAAATTGGGTGGGTAGTTTACAGATGGACTATGTACAGCTGCAGCGATCGGTTAGCTGCTCGGATAGCAGATTTTTAAAGTTGTTGAGGGAGATAAAAGTCTCCAACTTCAGAGATTTTTGCAATTCGTTCCAGTCGCAGGCAGCAGAGAACTGGAAGGAAAGGCGTCCAAATGAGGTTTTGGCTTTAGGGATGATCAGTGAGATACACCTGCTGGAGCGCGTGCTACGGGTGGGTGTAGCCATCGTGACCAGTGAACTGAGATAAGGCGGCACTTTACCTAGCATAGCCTTGTAGATGACCTGGAGCCAGTGGGTCTGACGACGAACATGTAGCGAGGGCCAGCCGACTAGGGCATACAGGTCGCAGTGGTGGGTCGTATAAGGTGCTTTAGTAACAAAACGGATGGCACTGTGATAAACTGCATCCAGTTTGCTGAGTAGAGTATTGGAAGCTATTTTTGTAGATGACATCGCCGAAGTCGAGGATCGGTAGGATAGTCAGTTTTACTAGGGTAAGTTTGGCGGCGTGAGTGAAGGAGGCTTTGTTCCGGAATAGAAAGCCGACTCTAGATTTGATTTTGGATTGGAGATGTTTGATATGAGTCTGGAAGGAGAGTTTGCAGTCTAGCCAGACACCTAGGTACTTATAGATGTCCACATATTCTAGGTCGGAACCGTCCAGGGTGGTGATGCTAGTCGGGCGTGCGGGTGCAGGCAGCGAACGGTTGAAAAGCATGCATTTGGTTTTACTAGCATTTAAGAGCAGTTGGAGGCCACGGAAGGAGTGTTGTATGGCATTGAAGCTCGTTTGGAGGTTAGATAGCACAGTGTCCAGGGAAGGGCCGGAAGTATACAGAATGGTGTCGTCTGCGTAGAGGTGGATCAGGGAATCGCCCGCAGCAAGAGCAACATCATTGATGTATACAGAGAAAAGAGTCGGCCCGAGAATTGAACCCTGTGGTACCCCCATAGAGACTGCAAGAGGACCGGACAACATGCCCTCCGATTTGACACACTGAACTCTGTCTGCAAAGTAGTTGGTGAACCAGGCAAGGCAGTCATTAGAAAAACCGAGGCTATTGAGTCTGCCGATAAGAATATGGTGATTGACAGAGTCGAAAGCCTTGGCCAGGTCGATGAAGACGGCTGCACAGTAATGTCTTTTATCGATGGCGGTTATGATATCGTTTAGTACCTTGAGCGTGGCTGAGGTGCACCCGTGACCGGCTCGGAAACCGGATTGCACAGCGGAGAAGGTACGGTGGGATTCGAGATGGTCAGTGATCTGTTTGTTGACTTGGCTTTCGAAGACCTTAGCTAGGCAGGGCAGGATGGATATAGGTCTGTAACAGTTTGGGTCCAGGGTGTCTCCCCCTTTGAAGAGGGGAATGACAGCGGCAGCTTTCCAATCCTTGGGGATCTCAGATGATACGAAGGAGAGGTTGAACAGGCTGGTAATAGGGGGTGCGACAATGGCGGCGGACAGTTTCAGAAATAGGGGGTCCAGATTGTCAAGCCCAGCTGATTTGTATGGGTCCAGATTTTCCAGCTCTTTCAGAACATCTGCTATCTGGATATGGGTAAAGGAGAAGCTGGGGAGGCTTGGGCGAGTAGCAGCGGGCCGGGCGGGGCTGCTGGCCAAGGTTGGAGTCGCCAGGTGGAAGGCATGGCCAGCCATTGAGAAATGTTTGTTGAAGTTTTCGATTATCACGGACTTATCAGTGGTGACCGTGTTATCTAGCCTCAGTGCAGTGGGCAGCTGGGAGGAGGTGCTCTTGTTTTCCATGGACTTTACAGTATCCCAGAACTTTTTGGAGTTAGAGCTACAGGATGCAAATTTCTGCTTGAAAAAGCTGGCCTTTGCTTTCCTGACTGACTGCGTGTATTGGTTCCTGACTTCCCTGAACAGTTGCATATCACGGGGGCTCTTCGATGCTATCGCAGTTCGCCACAGGATGTTTTTGTGCTGGTCGAGGGCAGTCAGGTCTGGAGTGAACCAAGGGCTATATCTGTTCTTGGTTCTGCATTTTTTGAACGGAGCATGCTTGTCTAATATGGTGAGGAAGTAACTTTTAAAGAATGACCAGGCATCCTCAACTGACGGGATGAGGTCAATATCCTTCCAGGGTACCCGGGCCAGGTCGATTAGAAAGGCCTGCTCGCAGAAGTGTTTCAGGGAGCGTTTGACAGTGATGAGGGGTGGTCGTTTGACCGTGGACCCGTGGCGGATACAGGCAATGAGGCAGTGATCGCTGAGATCTTGATTGAAGACAGCAGAGGTGTATTTGGAGGGCAAGTTGGTCAGGATAATGTCTATTAGGGTGCCCATGTTTACGGATTTAGGGTTGTACCTGGTGGGTTCCTTGATGATTTGTGTGAGATTGAGGGCATCAAGCTTAGATTGTAGGACTGCCGGGGTGTTAAGCATATCCCAGTTTAGGTCACCTAACAGAACAAACTCTGAAGCTAGATGGGGAGCGATCAATTCACAGGTGGTGTCCAGGGCACAGCTGGGAGCTGAGGGGGGTCGGTAGCAGGCGGCAACAGTGAGAGACTTATTTCTGGAGAGATTAATTTTTAAAATTAGAAGTTCGAACTGTTTGGGCATAGACTTGGAAAGTATGACAGAACTTTGCAGGCTATCTCTGCAGTAGATTGCAACTCCTCCCCCTTTGGCAGTTCTATCTTGACGGAAAGTGTTATAGTTGGGTATGGAAATCTCAGAGTTTTTGGTGGCCTTCCTAAGCCAGGATTCAGACACGGCAAGGACATGAAGGTTGGCAGAGTGTGCTAAAGCGGTGAGTAAGGCAAACTTAGGGACGAGGCTTCTGATGTTGACATGCATGAGGCCAAGGCTTTTTCGATCACAGAAGTCAACAAATGAGGGTGACTGGGGACATGCAGGGCCTGGGTTTACCTCCACATCACCCGAGGAACAGAGGAGCAGTAGGATGAGGGTGCGGCTAAAGGCTATCAAAACTGGTCGCCTAGAGCGTTGGGGACAAGGAATAAAAGGAGCAGATTTATGGGCGTGGTAGAATAGATTCTGGGCATAATGTGCAGACCAGGGTATGGTGGGGCACGGGTACAGCGGAGGCAAGCCCAGGCACTGGGTGATGATAAGAGAGGTTGTATCTCTGGACATGCTGGTCTCAATGGGTGAGGTCACCGCATGTGTGGGGGGTGGGACAAAGGAGGTATCAGAGGTACGGAGAGTGGAACTACGGGGTCCATTGCAAACCAAAACAATGATAACTAGCCTGAACAACAGTATGCAAGGCATATTGATATTTGAGAGAGACATACAATAAGGCATAAAGTGATTGCAGGTCATGATTGGGAGAGCTAGCTAAAACAGCAGGTCAGATAACAGCAGCTAGTCAGCTAACACAGCAGCAGAAGGTAAAAATGGCGACGACTGGGCAGAGAGGGTCGGATTAACTACACACAGATCCTGAGTTAAGGCACAGAGCCGACAGATAAAACACAAATAAACAGAATGGAGTACCGTGAATTAATGGACAGTCAAGCAGGCATAAGCTATGTAGCCAAGTGATCATAGTGTCCAGGGGGCAGCCGTAGATGGAGTAGTGAGGCCTCCACTAAGCTAGCCCGCGGCGTTTAAAGTTAGTAGCCCGGGGGGGTGGTCTGCTCAGACGGAGGGGGTCTGCTCAGACGGAGGCCGGTTGAGGGCACAGCGGATGGGGTATTTGTCTGCAGACCAGACGTGGTCGTGTCGACAGAGAATCCAAGCCGGATGGCGTTGGCGAAAGAGAGGTTGTGAGTTGTAGAATTGTGTTTGCTAACTGGTGCTAGCTTCGTGATTCAGACAGCTAGTCATGGGTAGCAAGCTAGCAGAAGATGGAGGTCTGTTTTTAGCCACGCCGTGCAATTCCGTCGGTAGATTAGTGGGGTTCCGTGTGGTAGAGGGGACCAATCCAATTGTCAAAATAGTTATAGTGGCCTAAGAAGATTGTTCGATAGACCTGTTCAGATAGCAGCCGATATGCTCAAGACAGCTAACGATTAGCGGGCCGCAGTTAGTATATGGACGTTCAGGTTACGTCGCGATGGATGGGCCGGTTGAAATACTCCCTCGGGCAGATAACGTCGGTATCCCAGTCGTGAAGGCCCGGTGGGGCTCCGCATCGGCAGTAAAACGGGTCCGGATAGGTGATTGTAGCCCAGGAGTGGCTGATGGCACTCTTCAGCTGGCTAGTTCCGGGATAATTGGTGTTTGCTCCGGGATTGATGTTAGCCGATAGTCACTCGGATAGCAGCTAGTTAGCTGCAAGATCCAGGTGTAAATGTCCAGAGCTTGAGGTAAAAATCCGGGGATATGGAGAGAAAATAGGTCTGGTATGCTCTGGTCTGAGTCGCGTTGTACAAAACTGGCAATAGTTTTCCGAGCTAAAGGATAGCTGATGAGCGCTAGCTGTGGTTAGCTGAATTACTAAAGTTAGCTTGTGAGCTGGCTAACTTCTGGTTAGCTTGTTAGCTTCTGTTGTAGATTTCGGATACGAGGTGAATAATACTTTTGAGGAAGAAAAAAAAAACAGATCCGCACCACATTTGGTGAGGTGGGTTGCAGGAGAGTGTTTTGAAGTTGAGTTTTTAAGAAGAAAAGAATATATATATAAAAAGATATGCGAAGAAAAATATATAAAATATATATACACGGGACAAGACGAGGACAATGGACATCTGACTGCTACGCCATCTTGGATTTGTTTTCATGAGGTAATCACCTGGAATGTATTTCAATTAACAGGTGTGCCTTGTTAAAAGTTAATTTCTGGAATTTCTTTCCTTCTTAATTTGTTTTAGCCAATTAGTTGTGTTGTGACAAGGTAGGGGTGGTATACAGAAGATAGCCCTATTTGGTAAAAGACCTAGTCCATATTATGGCAAGAATAGTTCAAATAAACCAAGAGAAACGACAGTCCATCATTACTTTAAGACATGAAGGTCAGTCAATGTGGAAAATTTCAAGAACTTCGAAAGCTTCTTCAAATGCAGTCACAAAAATCATCAAGTGCTATGATGAAACTGAGGAGGACCGCCACAGGAAAGGAAGACCCAGAGTTACCGCTGCTGCAGAGGATAAGTTCATTAGAGTTAACTGCACCTCAGATTGCAGCTCAAATAAATACTTCACAGAGTTCAAGTAAGAGACACATCTCAACATCAACTGTTCAGAGGGGACTGCGTGAATCAGACCTTCATGGTCGAATTGCTGCAAAGAAACTACTAACAAAGGACACCAATAAGAAGAAGAGACTTGCTTGGGGCAAGAAACACGAGAAATGGACATTAGACCGGTGGAAATCTGACCTTTGGTCTGATGAGTTCACATTTGAGATTTTTGGTTCCAACCGCCGTGTTTTTGTGAGACGCAGAGTAGGTGAACGGATGATCTCCGCAAGTGTGGTTCCCACCTTGAAGCATGGAAGAGGTGTGATGGGGTGGGGGTGCTTTGCTGGTGACACTGTTGGTGAATTATTTAGAATTCAATGCATACTTAACCAGCATGGCTACCACAGCATTCTTCAAAGATACGCCATCCCATCTGGTTTGCTCTTAGTGGGACTATCATTTGTTTTTCAACAGGACAATGACCCAAAACACACCTCCAGGCTGTGTAATGGCTATTTGTGATGGAGAGCATCAGGTGACCTGGCCTCCACAATCACCCGACCTCAACCCAATTGAGATGGTTTGGGATGAGTTAGACCGCAGAGTGAAGGAAAAGCAGCCAACAAGTGCCCAGTATATGTGGGAACTCCTTCAAGACTGTTGGAAAAGCATTCCTCATGAAGCTGGTTGAGAGAATGCTAAGAGTGTGCAAAGCTGTCATCAAGGCAAAGGGTGGCTACTTTGAAGAATCTAAAATCTAAAATATATTTAGATTTGTTTAACACTTTTTGGGTTACTACATGATTCCATATGTGTTTTTTCATAATTTTGATGTCTTCACATTTATTATATAATTTGAAAATAGTAAAAAAAAAGAACACCCTTGAATGAGAAGGCGTTCTAAAACTTTTGACTGGTACTGTATATTCACCAAAAATATATTGGGGGATTAGAAATGATGCAGACAATTACATTGATGGAAGCTACAATCTTTCTGCAATATTAAAATATTAAATATTAAAGAATAATAATAAAATAATAGTAGCTTGCCTGTTTGGGGGTGAGTTTGTTGTGGGCATTGAGAGCATAGATAGCCTTGTCCACAGCCAGCAAGGCAACTTTGGCCTTCTGACCATTTAAGTCTATCTCCAGCTTTGCTGTGTTTCCTGGTAGATATTCATATTTTGACGTTACCTAGAGCATATAAATATACATAGGAAAAGATTAGGATGATAACACCAAATACTTATCATTAGTAAATGACTCTGAACTGAATTGTAACTTATTAACATTCAGCACAGATTCAACCCTTTATTTCTCTTTCTTTGTTTTGTGTTTCTAACAGGCTTTGGCCATATTGCTGTCTGATTCTCCAGAACTCTCTCTGTCAAAGCTGATGCTTATCTACTCCAGTCACTGTTTACTCACCTTCACTGTCCCCTCACAAACATCATTGACGTCTACCCACACAGAGTCAGTAATGATGTCACCTTTCTGATCATAGTAGTAGCCAATCAGACGGAAGGAGGGGGTCATATCAGACGTGATTGGAAGCTGAATCTTTGTTAAGTCCCCTGATTTGACAGAACCCTGTTTTGTTAGCACTCCACGGCTGAACACCTGACGATTAAAAACAGAAAAGTCATTGTTTTTCCTCTCATAGAACGTTTCCACCATGTCCTGTTCCTTATGATTTCAATTCAATTCAAGGGGCTTTATTGGCATGGGAAACATATGTTAACATTGCCAAAGCAAGTGAAGTAGATAATATACAAAAGTGAAATAAACAATAAAAATGAACAGTAAATATTACACTCACAGAAGTTCCAAAAGAATAAAGACATTACACATGTGATATTATGTATATATACAGTGTTGTAACGATGTACAAATGGTTAAAGTACATTAAGGGAAAATAAATAAGCATAAATATGGGTTGTATTTACAATGGTGTTTGTTCTTCACCGGTTGACCTTTTCTTGTGGCAACAGGTCACAAAGTTTGCTGCTGTGATGGCACACTGTGGTATTTCACCCAGTAGTTATGGGATGATGGCACACTGTGGTATTTCACCCAGTAGTTATGGGATGATGGCACACTGTGGTATTTCACCCAGTAGTTATGGGATGATGGCACACTGTGGTATTTCACCCAGTAGATATGGGATGATGGCACACTGTGGTATTTCACCCAGTAGTTATGGGATGATGGCACACTGTGGTATTTCACCCAGTAGTTATGGGATGATGGCACACTGTGGTATTTCACCCAGTAGATATGGGAGTTTATCAAAATCGGGTTGGTTTTAAAATTTTTGGGGATCTGTGTAATCTGAGGGAAATATGTGTCTCTAATATGGTCATACATTGGGCATATATCTCTCACCATGTAGTAAATAAACCCATCCTCTGGTGGCCCATTGAAGTCTTTGAATACAACGGAAAGGGATTGACCCGGCGTCAGAATCTCCTGGCTCACGCTCACGCTCAGATAGGTGTTCCCAGGAGACGATGCACGTTTGACGTCTTTGGTTATTTTCTGGTCATCTACAGTCACCTGATGGAAACAGAGAGGGGAAAACATGGGATAAAAGAAGAGAGAATCAATCCAAAGTCTTTAGTTTCATATGATTTCTTCAGTGTTTTGTTCACAGCCTATTGCTGTATTGCTTGAAGCTACTCCTAGAAGCTACAGTTTTATTTTGACTATTTTGTTATACTTACCTCCACAGTAACGTTACGATCAAGATTGGGAAGGTTAAAATCGTGCCACACTACGCCCTGCTGGTTAGTCTTTACAGTTTGGTCTCCATCCTGGAGTTCTGGCAGATGCATTCTCACTGGCTCTCCAACAGCTGGGGAACCATTTGGGAGACGGACCACCACCTAACAGATCACCGGACAAAACAATATACAGTTTATCATTTCACAGATAGACATTGTTCAGTCTAACGTATCTCTGTCATCCAAATTGAGGCTTACCACTACACTGAGGGGAACTCCAGGGATGTAGTGAGAGCGGGTACGGGACAGGTCTACAGTGTAACGCTGGGAAACAACAGGAAGAGACAGCTCTGCTTCCTGTAGCTCACCACCTGGTAAAGGGATAAAGACAGTACAGTAGCAACATGGTTTAGTTGTCTTGTACCTACTGTATGACTGGACCACATTTCAAAAGTCTCTTTTTGTTCAAACTAAGAACAACAACTGATGCCTTACTGATGATGTCAGTGACAGACACTGCCACGTAAAGCTGTGCTTTGCTCTGGACTATGTCTGAGAGGGTGATGTTGAGGTTGGATTTGAGTTGCTCGAAGAGCTTGGATTCCTGGAGAACCGCTGACCCCTCTCCAGCTTGTATCTGAGAGAAAAAGGCAAGCGACAGGTTTTAGGTCAAACCATAACTCAAGCTTTGCTTAAACCAAAATGTTGTAACTTTATCTAGAAATAGGTTGGCCACCACTTCAGTTGTTCCTCAGAGCTCCCAGAGCTTTAGTCTTTGTGAGTCTTCTTCTCTGATCGAAGAGTACAGATATTTTGATTGAAATGTGCCACATTTATCCTCTCACCGATCCAGTCAGCTCCAATCCTCTGATGAAGACAATCTTCTCCTTCTCACCATCCGGCCCCTGTGTTTTCTCATTCACTCCAAACCGGCAGTGGAAAGCTCCCTTTATACTCTCACCATAGGAGTACCTGAGCGGGAAATACAGTGAAGTCAGACCAACTGATAACAATTACAGAGTTCTATAACATATTCATAGATTTGATAAACATTTAGAGGACTTGTACTTGGGTGAATGTCTCAATGAGAACCACATAGCCCGAACTAAAGTTACATTTGCGTGCTCAGTCCCCTCCTGTACTCCCTGTTCACTCATGACTGTACGGCCAGGCACGACTCCAACACCATCATTAAGTTGGCTGATGACACAACAGTGGTAGGCCTGATCACCGACAACGACGAGACAGCCTCGTCGTTGTCTTTGACCTGACCACACGGTCAGGTCAAAGACCTGACCGTGTGGTGCAAGGACAGCAACCTTTCCCTCAACGTGATCAAGACAAAGGAGATTATTGTGGACTACAGGAAAAGGAGGACCGAGCATGTCCCCATTCTCATCGACGGAGCTGCAGTGGAGCAGGTTGAGAGCTTCAAGTTCCTTGGCGTCCAAATCACCAACTGACTAACATGGTCCAAGCACACCAAGACAGTTGTGAAGAGGGCACAACAAAACCTAATCACCCTCAGGAGAATGAAAAGATTTGGCATGGGTCCTCAGATCCTCAAAATGTTTTACAGCTGCACCATCGAGAGCATCCTGACAGGTTGCATCACTGCATGGTATGGCAACTGCTCAGCCTCCGACCGCAAGGCACTACAGAGGGCAGTGCGTACGGCCCAGTACATCACCAGGGCCAAGCTTCTTGCCATCCAGGACCTCTAGACCAGGCGGTGTCAGAGGAAGGCCCTAAAAATTGTCAAAGACTCCAGCCTCCCTTGTCATAGACTGTTCTCTCTGCTACCGCATGGCAAGCGGTACCAGAGCACAAAGTCTAGGTCCAAAAGGCTTCTAAACAGCTTCTACCCCCAAGCCATAAGACTCCTGAACATTTAATCAAATGGCTACCCTGAATGGCTACATAGACCCCCCCCCCCTTCCTTCCTTCTACGCTGCTCCTACTCTCGGTTATTATCTATGCATAGTCACTTTAATAACTCTACCTACATGTACATATTACCTCAATTACCTTGACACCGTGCCCCCACACATTCACTCTGTACCTTTACCCCCTGTAAATAGCACCGGATTGTTATTTACTGCTGCTCTTTAATGATTTGTTATTCTTACTTATATCTAACTTTTTGGGGGAGTGTTTTCTTAAAACTGCATTGTTGGTTAAGGGCTTGTAAGTAAGCATTTCACTGTAAGGTCTACACATGTTGTATTCGGTGCAAGTGACAAATACAATTTGATTTGATTTGCCATGTTATTTTCAGCACTTTGTCAGGAGCTAGATGTCGTAGTGGGGAAACAGGTGATATCAGGATGAAATCTTACTTGGCTGAAATTGTGAAGGTGAACTGTTCAGTGTTCAATAGAAAGTAGCTTTGCTCAGGTATGACGGTCACCTCAAAGCTCGGCAGCACTGAAACACAAAAACATGTTCACAACAGCATAACATTTCTTATCCTTCCTCCATGTGTAAGAACATCTATAAATAATAGCATGAAGACAATTTAAGTAAAATATTTTAAGAAAGATTGGCTTTAAACTTGAAATATTCAAATGGTAAATAGAGAGTAAATTGAGCAAAGGAGATAAAAAAAAGAAAATATGAACCAAATTTCTTGACTTGAAATTCTCGAGTAACAGCATTCTTCTCATCTCCTTGGTAATGAGCCACGATCCTCCACACGCCCATTCTAAAATCAAAACACACCAGCTATGATATTAGCTTGTCTTATTATAATGTAGTGTTTAAGTAAATCATGTAATCAATTGATCAAAGAAGGATAGTTGCACAATATCAGTCAATTAATAGATGCTAACATTGAATAATTGTGAAATTTCTATAGCACATAATATATGATTGTACTCTGAGACATCAGGGATATTAAAAGGGATATCTGTGAATATTCCATCCGTAGCTCTCTTAAGAGTCTTCATTATCCGGTTGCCCGCAGCATTCTACCAAGGAGATACAAATCAGTTACTATACAAATCAGTTACTATACAAATCAGTTACTATACAAATCAGTTACTATACAAATCAGTTACTATACAAATCAGTTACTATTTCAAACATCAAAGATCTCCACCACAATGATAAACATTTCAACACTTCATGAAATGAAATGTAACAACGGAATGTGGTCAGAAATTAAAAGTTTGTACTCACAAAAATAGAGATGTGAAAAACGTCATCATGGGGCTTCATTGAGTGGTTGAGGGTAAATATCCTGTATCTCACTGGTAAAAAAAAATCCTAATATCTTAATTGTAAACCTTTGACCAATATTAAAGTTGTACTTGGGGATTTGACTCTGACTTCCCCAGAGTCAGATGTCTGTAGGTGTCTTAGCAGATACGCTAGTTAGCATTGGCTCGCGAAACTACCTCTAACTTCCTTCATACTGGACACAGACACATAAAAATGATACCCACAAGTTCACCTGACTCTGGGGGGGAAGGGGGAAGGGGGGGGGTAGATAAAGGACCTCACTGCCAGAATCACAAGTATCCATTTAAGAATGGGGTTCTATTTCATGTAGACTGTAGATGTACCTTGCTGTGTAGGGTTGTAGATAGGCTGGTCAGTCTGAATGAAGATGTAGCCTCTGTGTTGGGAGACTAGGACCCTCACCATCTTTCTGTCTTTGACCCCATCCATCTCAGCCACCAGCATAAGATAGGGAATATCCACAAAGATGGGCAGCTTGTCCCTTTCTACCTGCAAGGTGGGAAAAACATTGAAATGAAACCAATAAGACCTAGTGTATCTCCTATTTCTTGTTTGTGATGATGTATGGTCATTCATTTTACCAAGTCTCACTAAGTCATACCTCTAGTTCCACAGTTTGGATCTGTCCCTCCTCAGTACACAGAGTGCTGCTCTTTTGAGACATCCGATTTCCAGTTTCCTCATGCTCCAGGTAGAGGGTAACACGTTTATTCAGGAGGGCTTTACCCAGCTGGACATAAACACGCTCCTTCACCCCCACATGGAACACATTGGGAGCTGAGATAAAGAACCTGAGCCAGAGAAGGTAGCATTTAGAATACTGTATCTACCACCCAATACTTTTAACAGTCTAGAATGTAAAGTATCACTTTAAGGTCAGAGACAAAAACCTAAAGATGTTTTATGTTTGTCGAACACCAGTATATCAAAATGCTAAATGTGCAAGTCATTCAGAGGCATTGAAGTACTTAGATTAATCTGAGTTGAAACAATAGATTAGAATACAACTGGAATATAGACATCTCGCACTGTAAAACATATTGTGCTAGTTCCACTTTAAAAAATGTAGGCAACTATTTCCATCAGCTTTTGGAGGATTTCCAACATGAGGTATTTTTAGGTATAATATACTTACATTTTAGTGTTTCACCAACATTCATATATTAAGTCCAGCATTAAAAAAATGGCTAAGAGACAACTTAATTTGATCTACTTAATCTTTCTGTTTAGTTACTTTCATTGATGGTGTTAAACAGTGTTAGTGTTAAACATGGCTTTATGTATTTCATCGCTTGGCATCTTTATCCACTGTAACAGGAGTCATTGAGAGCAGAGCTTATTCCACGAGCACTAACTGGAGGTAAAGTTGCAAGCGTTGTAGATTTATCTATTTGCCTCAGTCAAGAGTGGCGCTCATGATCTTACTAAGACTGAGAATGGGTGGTCACATCATTGAAAGTCCCTTTGCCCTACGGTTTGGATATCCGTTCATCGTGATCCATTACACCTCATAGCAGAACAAACTGTTTGATACTAATGTAGAAATGGGATTTTTTCATTCTTCAAATGTGCATACAACATTGTGTAAAAGTATCGTAAAGTTTCTTTTTTAAAAGAGCCACATGGCAAGTTGTTGGAAGAACTTAAAATTCTTTAGTTGAAAGGAAATATTATGATTGTCAAGATCGTCTTCGTGAGAGAGAGAGGACCAAGGCGCAGCGCGGGAAAAATACATCTTTATTTTGGAAGAGAGAAAAATACGAAACGAACACTATACGCAAACTAACAAAACAACAAACGACCGTGAAGCTAAATAACGTAAGTGCACAGACAAGCAACAAACTTTCAACATAGACAACACCCCACAAAAGCCTACTGCCTATGGCTGCCTTAAATATGGCTCCCAATCAGAGACAATGAATGACAGCTGTCTCTGATTGAGAACCAATCTAGGCAGCCATAGACATAACTAGACAACATTACTCTACTCTGCCCCATACACATACAACACCCCTAGACATTACAAAACACATACATTCCCCATGTCACACCCTGACCTAACTAAAAAACATAAAGAAAACAAAGAATACTAAGGCCAGGGCGTGACAATGATAATTGAGTAAGTAAACACAATTTTCCTGGTAGTTGTTTTTACACACAAACAGACGTTAAGATTCTGCATTTATCTTATGCTGAATTCATCATTTTTGGGGTTCGGGGTTGATTGAACAAGTCATTACAAGTCAATTATATTCAAGTAAACATGACAACTACATTTGTTTATATCAAAATAATTATATTTTCAAGTATAATTTACTAACCACCTGAATCATTTTTTTACAGTGCATGTGACCATGCTAAAATATAAGTAAGTAAAAGTTAGAGTTAAAGCTACACGCACATACAGGGCTATTGCATAATGAAATGTTTCATGAAGATATTGTTGAAACATTTACCTGTCCTGTCCATGTACAGACTCAGCAGCCAAAATGAAGAGCACCATAAGACAGACGGGAGAGCCCATGGTTCCTGTTCACTGTCTTTCCTCCTGCTCTGTCCACAGACACGATCTTCACAGTTTTATTCACTCAGCTTATATAGATCTCTCCCTTTTCTCTCTTTCTCAATCCTCATGTCAATCTCTTATGCCCCTCCCTTCCCCTCTCCCTCTGAGACAAAAGTTGTGTCACTTGTAGTCACTGCCTGATTGAGGCAGGATGCCACTTACTGTCAATCATCAATAATCAAGAAATTGTCACAACTTCATTGAAAAGACAACTGTTGTATAGTTCTCTTCAACTGGTTGGTTCAATATGGGCAAGAAAGGATTACAACTAAAAGAAGAAAGTCATCTTTGGGATATTATTATTCAAAAGACTCTTCACAGGATTAGATCTGGTGTTACAAACAGAGCAGTTTATTTCTGTTTGGCTTAAGCGGTCAAAACCTGGGGAACATTGGAGAGGGATTCTTCCATTTCACAATGAGAGTCTATGCTCCCATTGGTCAGTGCAACTGTGCTTTTCCCTGAGATCATGTGATTTCTAAGATTTATGAGGCCTGTTCTAGTCAGTGTCAGCATAATACTATTCTCTGTGTTCTAGTCAGTGCCAGCATAAAACTATTCTGTGTTCTAGTCAGTGTCAGCATAATACTATTCTCTGTGTTCTAGTCAGTGCCAGCATAATACTATTCTCTGTGTTCTAGTCAGTGTCAGCATAATACTATTCTCTGTGTTCTAGTCAGTGTCAGCATAAAACTATTCTGTGTTCTAGTCAGTGCCAGCATAATACTATTCTCTGTGTTCTAGTCAGTGCCAGCATAATACTATTCTCTGTGTTCTAGTCAGTGCCAGCATAATACTATTCTCTGTGTTCTAGTCAGTGTCAGCATAATACTATTCTCTGTGTTCTAGTCAGTGCCAGCATAAAACTATTCTGTGTTCTAGTCAGTGCCAGCATAATACTATTCTCTGAGTTCTAGTCAGTGCCAGCATAATACTATTCTCTGTGTTCTAGTCAGTGCCAGCATAATACTATTCTCTGTGTTCTAGTCAGTGCCAGCATAATACTATTCTCTGTGTTCTAGTCAGTGCAAGCATAATACTATTCTCTGTGTTCTAGTCAGTGCCAGCATAATACTATTCTCTGTGTTCTAGTCAGTGCCAGCATAATACTATTCTCTGTGTTCTAGTCAGTGCCAGCATAATATTATTCTCTGAGTTCTAGTCAGTGCCAGCATAATACTATTCTCTGTGTTCTAGTTAGTGTCAGCATAATACTATTCTCTGTGTTCTAGTCAGTGCCAGCATAAAACTATTCTGTGTTCTAGTCAGTGCCAGCATAATACTATTCTCTGAGTTCTAGTCAGTGTCAGCATAATACTATTCTCTGAGTTCTAGTCAGTGCCAGCATAATACTATTCTCTGGGTTCTAGTCAGTGTAACGGTCCTGACCTGTTTTATGTTGTTTTTGTATGTGTTTAGGTCAGGGCATGTGTTTTGGGTGGGCAGTCTATGTTATCTGTTTCTATGTTGGTTTTGGTTGCCTGGTATGGCTCTTAATTAGAGGCAGGTGTTTTGCGTTCTCCTCTAATTAAGAGTCATATTTAGGTAGGGTGTTCTTACTGTTTGTTGGTGGGTGATTGTCTCCTGTGTCTGTGTCGATGTTACACCATACGGGATTGTTTCGGTTAGTTTGTGCGTTTTTGTAGTAAGTACTTGTTCGTTCGTTCTGCGTGTGTTATGTCAGTTCGTCGTACTAGTCTGTCTATTTTCGTTTTGTTATTTTGTTAGTTTATTCAAGTATAGTTTGTTTTCGTTTTGTCTTATAAATAAAACTCATCATGTTTTCACAACCCGCTGCGCCTTGGCTCGATCACTACACCTCCTCTTCTTATGAAGAGAGAGAGGAACGCCGTTACAGAATCACCCACCATTCCAGAGCCAAGCAGCGGAGTAAATGGAGTAAGGGACAGGAAAAGAAGGAGCAATGGACATGGGACGATATATTGGACGGAAAGGGTTGCTACACATGGGAGGAGGTCCTGGCTGGTAGGGATCGCCTCCCATGGGAACAGCTGGAGGCACTGAGGAGAGCAGAGGCTACCGGAGAGAGGAACCGGAGCTATGAGGGAACGCATCTGGCACGGAAGCCCAAAAAGCCCGTAAGTAACATCCAAAAATTTCTTGGGGGGGGGCTAAGAGGTGGTGGGCCAAGGGCAGGTAGGAGACCTGCGCCCACTTCCCAGGCTTACCGTGGAGAGCGGGAGTACGGGCAGGCGCCGTGTTACGCAGTAGAGCGCACGGTGTCTCCTGTACGAGTGCATAGCCCAGTGCGGGTTATTCCACCTCCCCGCACTGGTAGGGCTAGATTGGGTATTGAGCCAGGTGTCATGAGGCCGGCTCAAGCGTCTGGTCTCCAGTGCGTCTCCTCGGGCCGGCATACATGGCACCGGCCTTACGCATGGTTTCCCCGGTTCGCCTACATAGGCCGGTGCGGGTTATTCCACCTCCCCGCACTGGTCGGGCGACCGGGAGCATTCAACCAGGTAAGGTTGGGCAGGCTCAATGCTCAAGAGTGCCAGTACGCCTCCACGGTCTGGTATTTCCGGGGCCACCTCCCCGCCCCAGCCTAGTACCTACAGTGCCTACACTACGCACTAGGCTACCAGTGCGTCTCCTGAGCCCAGTTCCTCCTCCACGCACTCTCTCTGTAGTGCGTGTATCCAGTTCGGTGCCTCCAGTTCCGGCACCACGCACAAAGCCTCCTGTGCGTCTCCAGAGCCCTGTACACACTGTATCTTCTCCCCCTACTAATCCTGATGTGCTTGTCCTCAGCCCGGTGTCACCAGTGCCGGTACCTCGCATCAGGTATAGAGTGGGCTTTGAGAGTACAGTGTGCCCTGTCCCTGCTACCCGCACTAGTAGGAAGGTGCTTATCCTTAGCCCGGTGCCTCCAGTTCCGGCACCACGCACCAGGTCTACAGTGCGCCGTATCCGGCCAGAGCCATCCGTCTCCCCAGCGCCATCTGAGCCATCCGTCTCCCCAGCGCCATCTGAGCCATCCGTCTCCCCAGCGCCATCTGAGCCATCTGTCTCCCCAGCTCCATCTGAGCCATCCGTCTCCCCAGCGCCATCTGAGCCATCCGTCTCCCCAGCGCCGTCTGAGCCGCCCGTCTGCCATGAGCCTGCAAAGCCGCCCGTCTGCCATGAGCCTACAGAGCCATCCGCCAGACAGGAGCCGCTAGAGCCGTCCGCCAGACAGGAGCCGCTAGAGCCGTCCGCCAGACAGGAGCCGCTAGAGCCGTCCGCCAGACAGGAGCCGCTAGAGCCGCCCGCCAGACAGGAGCCGCTAGAGCCGCCCGCCAGACAGGATCTGCCAGAGCCGCCAACCAGACAGGATCTGCCAGAGCCGCCAACCAGACAGGATCTGCCAGAGCCGCCAACCAGACAGGATCTGCCAGAGCCGCCAACCAGACAGGATCTGCCAGAGCCGCCAGCGAGCCATGAGCAGCCAGAGCCGTCAGAGAGCCATGAGCGTCGAGAGCCGTCAGAGCCATGAGCGTCGAGAGCCGTCAGCCTGCCATGAGCGTCGAGAGCCGTCAGCCTGCCATGAGCGTCGAGAGCCGTCAGCCTGCCATGAGCGTCGAGAGCCGTCAGCCTGCCATGAGCGTCGAGAGCCGTCAGCCTGCCATGAGCGTCGAGAGCCGTCAGCCTGCCATGAGCGTCGAGAGCCGTCAGCCTGCCATGAGCGTCGAGAGCCGTCAGCCTGCCATGAGCGTCGAGAGCCGTCAGCCTGCCATGAGCGTCGAGAGCCGTCAGCCTGCCATGAGCGTCGAGAGCCGTCAGCCTGCCATGAGCGTCGAGAGCCGTCAGCCTGCATAGACCTGCCAGAGTCCGTCAGCCTGCATAGACCTGCCAGAGTCCCTCAGCCAGGATCTGCCAGAGTATATCAGCCGGGACCTGCCCCTTGTCCCGGTGTTGCCCCTTGTCCCGGTGCTGCCCCTTGTCCCGGTGCTGCCCCTTGTCCCGGTGCTGCCCCTTGTCCCGGTGCTGCCCCTTGTCCCGGTGCTGCCCCTTGTCCCGGTGCTGCCCCTTGTCCCGGTGCTGCCCCTTGTCCCGGTGCTGCCCCTTGTCCCGGTGCTGCCCCTTGTCCCGGTGCTGCCCCTTGTCCCGGTGCTGCCCCTTGTCCCGGTGCTGCCCCTTGTCCCGGTGCTGCCCCTTGTCCCGGTGCTGCCCCTTGTCCCGGTGCTGCCCCTTCTCCTGGTGCTGGCCGTTTATTTAGGGGATGTGAGTTTTTTAGGGTGGTCATTGGGAGGGGAAGACAGAAACGGGGAGTGACTATGGTGGTGTGGGGACAGCGTCCAGAGCCGGAGCCACCACCGTGGTCAACTGCCCACCCAGACCCTCCCCTGGACTTTGTGCTGGTGCGCCCGGCGTTCGCACCTTGAGGGGGGGGTTCTGTAACGGTCCTGACCTGTTTTATGTTGTTTTTGTATGTGTTTAGGTCAGGGCATGTGTTTTGGGTGGGCAGTCTATGTTATCTGTTTCTATGTTGGTTTTGGTTGCCTGGTATGGCTCTTAATTAGAGGCAGGTGTTTTGCGTTCTCCTCTAATTAAGAGTCATATTTAGGTAGGGTGTTCTCACTGTTTGTTTGTGGGTGATTGTCTCCTGTGTCTGTGTTACACCATACGGGATTGTTTCGGTTTGTTCGTGCGTTTTTGTAGTAAGTACTAGTTCGTTCGTTCTGCGTGTGTTATGTCAGTTCGTCGTACTAAGTCTGTTTATTTTTCGTTTTGTTATTTTGTTAGTTTATTCAAGTATAGTTTGTTTCGTTTTGTCTTATAAATAAAATTCATCATGTATTCACAAACCGCTGCGCCTTGGCTCGATCACTACTCCTCCTCTTATGAAGAGAGAGAGGAACGCCGTTAGAGTCAGTGCCAGCATAATACTATTCTCTGTGTTCTAGTCAGTGTCAGCATAATACTATTCTCTGTGTTCTAGTCAGTGCCAGCATAATACTATTCTCTGTGTTCTAGTCAGTGTCAGCATAATACTATTCTCTGTGTTCTAGTCAGTGTCAGCATAATATTATTCTCTGTGTTCTAGTCAGTGCCAGCATAATACTATTCTCTGTGTTCTAGTCAGTGTCAGCATAATACTATTCTCTGTGTTCTAGTCAGTGTCAGCATAATACTATTCTCTGTGTTCTAGTCAGTGTCAGCATAATACTATTCTCTGTGTTCCAGTCAGTGCCAGCATAATATTATTCTCTGTGTTCTAGTCAGTGCCAGCATAATACTATTCTCTGTGTTCTAGTCAGTGCCAGCATAATACTATTCTCTGTGTTCTAGTCAGTGCCAGCATAATATTATTCTCTGTGTTCTAGTCAGTGCCAGCATAATACTATTCTCTGTGTTCTAGTCAGTGCCAGCATAATACTATTCTCTGTGTTCTAGTCAGTACCAGCATAATACTATTCTCTGTGTTCTAGTCAGTGCCAGCATAATACTATTCTCTGTGTTCTAGTCAGTGCCAGCATAATACTATTCTCTGTGTTCTAGTCAGTGCCAGCATAATACTATTCTCTGTGTTCTAGTCAGTGCCAGCATAATACTATTCTCTGTGTTCTAGTCAGTGCCAGCATAATACTATTCTCTGTGTTCTAGTCAGTGCCAGCATAATACTATTCTCTGTGTTCTAGTCAGTGCCAGCATAATACTATTCTCTGTGTTCTAGTCAGTGCCAGCATAATACTATTCTCTGTGTTCTAGTCAGTGCCAGCATAATACTATTCTCTGAGTTCTAGTCAGTGCCAGCATAATACTATTCTCTGTGTTCTAGTCAGTGCCAGCATAATACTATTCTCTGTGTTCTAGTCAGTGCCAGCATAATACTATTCTCTGTGTTCTAGTCAGTGCCAGCATAATACTATTCTCTGTGTTCTAGTCAGTGCCAGCATAATACTATTCTCTGTGTTCTAGTCAGTGCCAGCATAATACTATTCTCTGTGTTCTAGTCAGTGTCAGCATAATACTATTCTCTGTGTTCTAGTCAGTGCCAGCATAATACTATTCTCTGTGTTCTAGTCAGTGCCAGCATAATACTATTCTCTGTGTTCTAGTCAGTGCCAGCATAATACTATTCTCTGTGTTCTAGTCAGTGCCAGCATAATACTATTCTCTGTGTTCTAGTCAGTGCCAGCATAATACTATTCTCTGTGTTCTAGTCAGTGCCAGCATAATACTATTCTCTGTGTTCTAGTCAGTGCCAGCATAATATTATTCTGTGTTCTAGTCAGTGCCAGCATAATACTATTCTCTGTGTTCTAGTCAGTGCCAGCATAATACTATTCTCTGTGTTCTAGTCAGTGCCAGCATAATACTATTCTCTGTGTTCTAGTCAGTGCCAGCATAATACTATTCTCTGTGTTCTAGTCAGTGCCAGCATAATACTATTCTCTGTGTTCTAGTCAGTGCCAGCATAATATTATTCTGTGTTCTAGTCAGTGCCAGCATAATACTATTCTCTGAGTTCTAGTCAGTGCCAGCATAATACTATTCTCTGTGTTCTAGTCAGTGCCAGCATAATACTATTCTCTGTGTTCTAGTCAGTGCCAGCATAATATTATTCTGTGTTCTAGTCAGTGCCAGCATAATACTATTCTCTGTGTTCTAGTCAGTGTCAGCATAATACTATTCTCTGTGTTCTAGTCAGTGCCAGCATAATACTATTCTCTGTGTTCTAGTCAGTGCCAGCATAATACTATTCTGTGTTCTAGTCAGTGCCAGCATAATACTATTCTCTGAGTTCTAGTCAGTGCCAGCATAATACTATTCTGTGTTCTAGTCAGTGCCAGCATAATACTATTCTGTGTTCTAGTCAGTGCCAGCATAATACTATTCTGTGTTCTAGTCAGTGCCAGCATAATACTATTCTCTGTGTTCTAGTCAGTGCCAGCATAATACTATTCTGTGTTCTAGTCAGTGTCAGCATAATACTATTCTCTGTGTTCTAGTCAGTGCCAGCATAATACTATTCTGTGTTCTAGTCAGTGCCAGCATAATACTATTCTGTGTTCTAGTCAGTGCCAGCATAATACTATTCTCTGTGTTCTAGTCAGTGCCAGCATAATACTATTCTCTGTGTTCTAGTCAGTGCCAGCATAATACTATTCTCTGAGTTCTAGTCAGTGCCAGCATAATACTGTTCTAGTCAGTGCCAGCATAATACTATTCTCTGAGTTCTAGTCAGTGCCAGCATAATACTATTCTCTGTGTTCTAGTCAGTGCCAGCATAATACTATTCTGTGTTCTAGTCAGTGCCAGCATAATACTATTCTGTGTTCTAGTCAGTGCCAGCATAATACTATTCTGTGTTCTAGTCAGTGCCAGCATAATACTATTCTCTGTGTTCTAGTCAGTGCCAGCATAATACTATTCTGTGTTCTAGTCAGTGCCAGCATAATACTATTCTCTGAGTTCTAGTCAGAGCCAGCATAATACTATTCTGTGTTCTAGTCAGTGCCAGCATAATACTATTCTCTGTGTTCTAGTCAGTGCCAGCATAATACTATTCTCTGTGTTCTAGTCAGTGCCAGCATAATATTATTCTGTGTTCTAGTCAGTGCCAGCATAATACTATTCTCTGTGTTCTAGTCAGTGCCAGCATAATACTATTCTCTGTGTTCTAGTCAGTGCCAGCATAATACTATTCTCTGTGTTCTAGTCAGTGCCAGCATAATACTATTCTCTGAGTTCTAGTCAGTGCCAGCATAATACTATTCTCTGTGTTCTAGTCAGTGTCAGCATAATACTATTCTCTGTGTTCCAGTCAGTGCCAGCATAATATTATTCTCTGTGTTCTAGTCAGTGCCAGCATAATACTATTCTCTGTGTTCTAGTCAGTGCCAGCATAATACTATTCTCTGTGTTCTAGTCAGTGCCAGCATAATACTATTCTCTGTGTTCTAGTCAGTGCCAGCATAATACTATTCTCTGTGTTCTAGTCAGTGCCAGCATAATACTATTCTCTGTGTTCTAGTCAGTGCCAGCATAATACTATTCTCTGTGTTCTAGTCAGTGCCAGCATAATACTATTCTCTGTGTTCTAGTCAGTGCCAGCATAATACTATTCTCTGTGTTCTAGTCAGTGCCAGCATAATACTATTCTCTGTGTTCTAGTCAGTGCCAGCATAATACTATTCTCTGTGTTCTAGTCAGTGCCAGCATAATACTATTCTCTGTGTTCTAGTCAGTGCCAGCATAATACTATTCTCTGTGTTCTAGTCAGTGCCAGCATAATACTATTCTCTGTGTTCTAGTCAGTGCCAGCATAATACTATTCTCTGTGTTCTAGTCAGTGCCAGCATAATACTATTCTCTGTGTTCTAGTCAGTGCCAGCATAATACTATTCTCTGTGTTCTAGTCAGTGCCAGCATAATACTATTCTCTGTGTTCTAGTCAGTGCCAGCATAATACTATTCTCTGTGTTCTAGTCAGTGCCAGCATAATACTATTCTCTGTGTTCTAGTCAGTGCCAGCATAATACTATTCTCTGTGTTCTAGTCAGTGCCAGCATAATACTATTCTCTGTGTTCTAGTCAGTGCCAGCATAATACTATTCTCTGTGTTCTAGTCAGTGCCAGCATAATACTATTCTCTGTGTTCTAGTCAGTGCCAGCATAATACTATTCTCTGTGTTCTAGTCAGTGCCAGCATAATACTATTCTCTGTGTTCTAGTCAGTGCCAGCATAATACTATTCTCTGTGTTCTAGTCAGTGCCAGCATAATACTATTCTCTGTGTTCTAGTCAGTGCCAGCATAATACTATTCTCTGTGTTCTAGTCAGTGCCAGCATAATACTATTCTGTGTTCTAGTCAGTGCCAGCATAATACTATTCTCTGTGTTCTAGTCAGTGCCAGCATAATACTATTCTCTGTGTTCTAGTCAGTGCCAGCATAATACTATTCTCTGTGTTCTAGTCAGTGCCAGCATAATACTATTCTCTGTGTTCTAGTCAGTGCCAGCATAATACTATTCTCTGTGTTCTAGTCAGTGCCAGCATAATATTATTCTGTGTTCTAGTCAGTGCCAGCATAATACTATTCTCTGAGTTCTAGTCAGTGCCAGCATAATACTATTCTCTGTGTTCTAGTCAGTGCCAGCATAATACTATTCTCTGTGTTCTAGTCAGTGCCAGCATAATATTATTCTGTGTTCTAGTCAGTGCCAGCATAATACTATTCTCTGTGTTCTAGTCAGTGTCAGCATAATACTATTCTCTGTGTTCTAGTCAGTGCCAGCATAATACTATTCTCTGTGTTCTAGTCAGTGCCAGCATAATACTATTCTGTGTTCTAGTCAGTGCCAGCATAATACTATTCTCTGAGTTCTAGTCAGTGCCAGCATAATACTATTCTGTGTTCTAGTCAGTGCCAGCATAATACTATTCTGTGTTCTAGTCAGTGCCAGCATAATACTATTCTGTGTTCTAGTCAGTGCCAGCATAATACTATTCTCTGTGTTCTAGTCAGTGCCAGCATAATACTATTCTGTGTTCTAGTCAGTGTCAGCATAATACTATTCTCTGTGTTCTAGTCAGTGCCAGCATAATACTATTCTGTGTTCTAGTCAGTGCCAGCATAATACTATTCTGTGTTCTAGTCAGTGCCAGCATAATACTATTCTCTGTGTTCTAGTCAGTGCCAGCATAATACTATTCTCTGTGTTCTAGTCAGTGCCAGCATAATACTATTCTCTGAGTTCTAGTCAGTGCCAGCATAATACTGTTCTAGTCAGTGCCAGCATAATACTATTCTCTGAGTTCTAGTCAGTGCCAGCATAATACTATTCTCTGTGTTCTAGTCAGTGCCAGCATAATACTATTCTGTGTTCTAGTCAGTGCCAGCATAATACTATTCTGTGTTCTAGTCAGTGCCAGCATAATACTATTCTGTGTTCTAGTCAGTGCCAGCATAATACTATTCTCTGTGTTCTAGTCAGTGCCAGCATAATACTATTCTGTGTTCTAGTCAGTGCCAGCATAATACTATTCTCTGAGTTCTAGTCAGAGCCAGCATAATACTATTCTGTGTTCTAGTCAGTGCCAGCATAATACTATTCTCTGTGTTCTAGTCAGTGCCAGCATAATACTATTCTCTGTGTTCTAGTCAGTGCCAGCATAATATTATTCTGTGTTCTAGTCAGTGCCAGCATAATACTATTCTCTGTGTTCTAGTCAGTGCCAGCATAATACTATTCTCTGTGTTCTAGTCAGTGCCAGCATAATACTATTCTCTGTGTTCTAGTCAGTGCCAGCATAATACTATTCTCTGAGTTCTAGTCAGTGCCAGCATAATACTATTCTCTGTGTTCTAGTCAGTGCCAGCATAATACTATTCTCTGTGTTCTAGTCAGTGCCAGCATAATATTATTCTGTGTTCTAGTCAGTGCCAGCATAATACTATTCTCTGTGTTCTAGTCAGTGCCAGCATAATACTATTCTCTGTGTTCTAGTCAGTGCCAGCATAATACTATTCTCTGTGTTCTAGTCAGTGCCAGCATAATACTATTCTCTGTGTTCTAGTCAGTGCCAGCATAATACTATTCTCTGTGTTCTAGTCAGTGTCAGCATAATACTATTCTCTGTGTTCTAGTCAGTGCCAGCATAATACTATTCTCTGTGTTCTAGTCAGTGCCAGCATAATACTATTCTCTGTGTTCTAGTCAGTGCCAGCATAATACTATTCTCTGTGTTCTAGTCAGTGCCAGCATAATACTATTCTCTGTGTTCTAGTCAGTGCCAGCATAATACTATTCTCTGTGTTCTAGTCAGTGCCAGCATAATACTATTCTCTGTGTTCTAGTCAGTGCCAGCATAATATTATTCTGTGTTCTAGTCAGTGCCAGCATAATACTATTCTCTGTGTTCTAGTCAGTGCCAGCATAATACTATTCTCTGTGTTCTAGTCAGTGCCAGCATAATACTATTCTCTGTGTTCTAGTCAGTGCCAGCATAATACTATTCTCTGTGTTCTAGTCAGTGCCAGCATAATACTATTCTCTGAGTTCTAGTCAGTGCCAGCATAATATTATTCTGTGTTCTAGTCAGTGCCAGCATAATACTATTCTCTGAGTTCTAGTCAGTGCCAGCATAATACTATTCTCTGTGTTCTAGTCAGTGCCAGCATAATACTATTCTCTGTGTTCTAGTCAGTGCCAGCATAATATTATTCTGTGTTCTAGTCAGTGCCAGCATAATACTATTCTCTGTGTTCTAGTCAGTGTCAGCATAATACTATTCTCTGTGTTCTAGTCAGTGCCAGCATAATACTATTCTCTGTGTTCTAGTCAGTGCCAGCATAATACTATTCTGTGTTCTAGTCAGTGCCAGCATAATACTATTCTCTGAGTTCTAGTCAGTGCCAGCATAATACTATTCTGTGTTCTAGTCAGTGCCAGCATAATACTATTCTGTGTTCTAGTCAGTGCCAGCATAATACTATTCTGTGTTCTAGTCAGTGCCAGCATAATACTATTCTCTGTGTTCTAGTCAGTGCCAGCATAATACTATTCTGTGTTCTAGTCAGTGTCAGCATAATACTATTCTCTGTGTTCTAGTCAGTGCCAGCATAATACTATTCTGTGTTCTAGTCAGTGCCAGCATAATACTATTCTGTGTTCTAGTCAGTGCCAGCATAATACTATTCTCTGTGTTCTAGTCAGTGCCAGCATAATACTATTCTCTGTGTTCTAGTCAGTGCCAGCATAATACTATTCTCTGAGTTCTAGTCAGTGCCAGCATAATACTGTTCTAGTCAGTGCCAGCATAATACTATTCTCTGAGTTCTAGTCAGTGCCAGCATAATACTATTCTCTGTGTTCTAGTCAGTGCCAGCATAATACTATTCTGTGTTCTAGTCAGTGCCAGCATAATACTATTCTGTGTTCTAGTCAGTGCCAGCATAATACTATTCTGTGTTCTAGTCAGTGCCAGCATAATACTATTCTCTGTGTTCTAGTCAGTGCCAGCATAATACTATTCTGTGTTCTAGTCAGTGCCAGCATAATACTATTCTCTGAGTTCTAGTCAGAGCCAGCATAATACTATTCTGTGTTCTAGTCAGTGCCAGCATAATACTATTCTCTGTGTTCTAGTCAGTGCCAGCATAATACTATTCTCTGTGTTCTAGTCAGTGCCAGCATAATATTATTCTGTGTTCTAGTCAGTGCCAGCATAATACTATTCTCTGTGTTCTAGTCAGTGCCAGCATAATACTATTCTCTGTGTTCTAGTCAGTGCCAGCATAATACTATTCTCTGTGTTCTAGTCAGTGCCAGCATAATACTATTCTCTGTGTTCTAGTCGGTGCCAGCATAATACTATTCTCTGTGTTCTAGTCGGTGCCAGCATAATACTATTCTCTGTGTTCTAGTCAGTGCCAGCATAATACTATTCTCTGTGTTCTAGTCAGTGCCAGCATAATACTATTCTCTGTGTTCTAGTCAGTGCCAGCATAATACTATTCTCTGTGTTCTAGTCAGTGCCAGCATAATACTATTCTCTGTGTTCTAGTCAGTGCCAGCATAATACTATTCTCTGTGTTCTAGTCAGTGCCAGCATAATACTATTCTCTGTGTTCTAGTCAGTGCCAGCATAATACTATTCTCTGTGTTCTAGTCAGTGCCAGCATAATACTATTCTCTGTGTTCTAGTCAGTGCCAGCATAATACTATTCTCTGAGTTCTAGTCAGTGCCAGCATAATACTATTCTCTGTGTTCTAGTCAGTGCCAGCATAATACTATTCTCTGTGTTCTAGTCAGTGCCAGCATAATATTATTCTGTGTTCTAGTCAGTGCCAGCATAATACTATTCTCTGTTCTAGTCAGTGTCAGCATAATACTATTCTCTGTGTTCTAGTCAGTGCCAGCATAATACTATTCTCTGTGTTCTAGTCAGTGCCAGCATAATACTATTCTCTGTGTTCTAGTCAGTGCCAGCATAATACTATTCTGTGTTCTAGTCAGTGCCAGCATAATACTATTCTCTGAGTTCTAGTCAGTGCCAGCATAATACTATTCTGTGTTCTAGTCAGTGCCAGCATAATACTATTCTGTGTTCTAGTCAGTGCCAGCATAATACTATTCTGTGTTCTAGTCAGTGCCAGCATAATACTATTCTCTGTGTTCTAGTCAGTGCCAGCATAATACTATTCTGTGTTCTAGTCAGTGTCAGCATAATACTATTCTCTGTGTTCTAGTCAGTGCCAGCATAATACTATTCTGTGTTCTAGTCAGTGCCAGCATAATACTATTCTGTGTTCTAGTCAGTGCCAGCATAATACTATTCTCTGTGTTCTAGTCAGTGCCATTATAATACTATTCTCTGTGTTCTAGTCAGTGCCAGCATAATACTATTCTCTGAGTTCTAGTCAGTGCCAGCATAATACTATTCTGTGTTCTAGTCAGTGCCAGCATAATACTATTCTCTGAGTTCTAGTCAGTGCCAGCATTATACTATTCTCTGTGTTCTAGTCAGTGCCAGCATAATACTATTCTGTGTTCTAGTCAGTGCCAGCATAATACTATTCTGTGTTCTAGTCAGTGCCAGCATAATACTATTCTGTGTTCTAGTCAGTGCCAGCATAATACTATTCTCTGTGTTCTAATCAGTGCCAGCATAATACTATTCTGTGTTCTAGTCAGTGCCAGCATAATACTATTCTCTGAGTTCTAGTCAGTGCCAGCATAATACTATTCTGTGTTCTAGTCAGTGCCAGCATAATACTATTCTCTGTGTTCTAGTCAGTGCCAGCATAATACTATTCTCTGTGTTCTAGTCAGTGTCAGCATACTATTCTCTGTGTTCTAGTCAGTGCCAGCATAATACTATTCTCTGAGTTCTAGTCAGTGCCAGCATAATACTATTCTCTGAGTTCTAGTCAGTGCCAGCATAATACTATTCTCTGAGTTCTAGTCAGTGCCAGCATAATACTATTCTGTGTTCTAGTCAGTGCCAGCATAATACTATTCTCTGAGTTCTAGTCAGTGCCAGCATAATACTATTCTGTGTTCTAGTCAGTGCCAGCATAATACTATTCTCTGAGTTCTAGTCAGTGCCAGCATAATACTATTCTCTGAGTTCTAGTCAGTGCCAGCATAATACTATTCTCTGAGTTCTAGTCAGTGCCAGCATAATACTATTCTGTGTTCTAGTCAGTGCCAGCATAATACTATTCTCTGTGGCAAAGCAAAGCAGTAGAGTTGCACTTTTACGATCAACAGTTTGGTGGGTTTTGTTTTCTATTCTCTTATTCAATTTCACAATACCTTACAATTTACATGAATCAAAAGCCAGTCATGTTAGTTAAGGCTATTTTGTTTGTATGGTATGGTGTGTTCTTAGATTCCCGATACCATTACATTTAAAAACAAGTGTGCATCTGCTCTGGTTTGGTTATGTGATTCATCCAATGACAAACTCTGGAAACTTTCACTTGTCTGTTGCTGTTATCACACAAATGCCAGTCGGGTGAATGCCAAACTCCGCTAGAATGCAGTCAGTCTAAAGTGTAAATATACCTTTGCCTTATAAATGTCAATATCACAGGCCTGTAATGGCTGTTATAAATGAGCAATATCAGTTGAGCAATGCATCTGTCTGTGCAACAAACAAAACCTGTTGACAATTGAGCAAAGGAGGCAGTGGTGTATATTTTTTTACCTTTATTTAACTAGGCAAGTCAGTTAAGAACAAATTCTTATTTTCAATGACAGCCTAGGAACAGTGGGTTAACTGCCTTTTTCAGGGGCAGAACGACAGATTTATACATTGTCAGCTCGGGGATTTGTTCTTGCAACCGTTCGGTTACAAGTCCAACGCTCTAACCATTAGGTTACCTGCCGCCCCATATAAAGTCACATGATAATTGAATTGCACAAAAGTGCAATCAGCATTAAAAATCACTAATTTCTGGCCATACACAGATAAAAACTCTACCTCTAACGTACTGTATATAGGAGAGTAAAAACTACCACCAATATACTGTATATAGGAGAGTAAAAACTCTACCACTAACTTACTGTATATAGGAGAGTAAAAACTCTACCTCTAACATACTGTATATAGGAGAGTAAAAACTCTACCACTAACATACTGTATACAGGAGAGTAAAAACTCTACCAGTAATATACTGTATGTAGGAGAGTAAAAACTCTACCACTAACATACTGTATATAGGAGAGTAAAAACTACCACTAACATAATGTATATAGGAGAGTAAAAACTCTACCACTAACATACTGTATATAGGAGAGTAAGAACTACCACTTACATACTGTATATAGGAGAGTAAAAACTCTACCACTAACATACTGTATATAGGAGAGTAAAAACTCTACCACTAACATAATGTATATAGGAGAGTGAACTCTACCTCTAACATACTGTATATAGGAGAGTAAAAACTCTACCTCTAACATACTGTATATAGGAGAGTAAAAACTCTACCTCTAACATACTGTATATAGGAGAGTAAAAACTCTACCACTAACGTACTGTATATAGGAGAGTAAAAACTCTACCACTAGCATGCTGTATATAGGAGAGTAAAAACTACCACTAACATACTGTATATAGGAGAGTAAAAACTACCACTAACATACTGTATATAGGAGAGTAAAAACTCTACCTCTAACATACTGTATATAGGAGAGTGAACTCTACCTCTAACATACTGTATATAGGAGAGTGAACTCTACCTCTAACATAATGTATATAGGAGAGTGAACTCTACCACTAACATAATGTATATAGGAGAGTTAAAACTACCACTAAAATACTGTATATAGGAGAGTAAAAACTACCTCTAACATACTGTATATAGGGGAGTAAAAACTCTACCTCTAACATACTGTATATAGGAGAATAACAACTCCACCACTAACATACTGTTTATAGGAGAGTAAAAACTCTACCACTAACATACTGTATATAGGAGAATAACAACTCCACCACTAACATACTGTATATAGGAGAGTAAAAACTACCACTAACATACTGTTTATAGGAGAGTAAAAACTCTACCACTAACATACTGTATATAGGAGAGTAAAAACTCTACCACTAACATACTGTATATAGGAGAGTAAAAACTCTACCACTAACATACTGTATATAGGAGAGTAAAAACTCTACCACTAATATACTGTATATATTTTTTATTTTATTTTTATTTTTTTATTTTACCAGGTAAGTTGACTGAGAACACATTCTCATTTGCAGCAACGACCTGGGGAATAGTTACAGGGGAGAGGAGGGGGATGAATGAGCCAATTGTAAACTGGGGATTATTAGGTGACCATGATGGTTTGAGGGCCAGATTTGGAATTTAGCCAGGACACCGGGGTTAACACCCCTACTCTTACGATAAGTGCCATGGGATCTTTAATGACCTCAGAGAGTCAGGACACCCGTTTAACGTCCCATCCGAAAGACGGCACCCTATACAGGACAGTGTCCCCAATCACTGCCCTGGGGCATTGGGATATTTTTTAGACCAGAGGAAAGAGTGCCTCCTACTGGCCCTCCAACACCACTTCCAGCAGCATCTGGTCTCCCATCCAGGGACTGACCAGGACCAACCCTGCTTAGCTTCAGAAGTGAGCCAGCAGTGGTATGCAGGGTGGTATGCTGCTGGTATAGGAGAGTAAAAACTACCACTAACATACTGTATATAGGAGAGTAAAAACTCTACCACTAACATGCTGTATATAGGAGAGTAAAAACTCTACCACTAACATACTGTATATAGGAGAGTAAAAACTCTACCACTAACATACTGTATATAGGAGAGTAAAAACTACCACTAACATAATGTTTATAGGAGAGTAAAAACTCTAACACTAACATGCTTTATATAGGAGAGTAAAAACTCTACCACTAACATACTGTATATAGGAGAGTAAAAACTCTATCACTAACATACTGTATATAGGAGAGTAAAAACTCTACCACTAACATAATGTATATAGGAGAGTGAACTCTACCTCTAACATACTGTATATAGGAGAGTAAAAACTCTACCTCTAACATACTGTATATAGGAGAGTAAAAACTCTACCTCTAACATACTGTATATACGAGAGTAAAAACTCTACCACTAACTTACTGTATATAGGAGAGTAAAAACTCTACCACTAACATGCTGTATATAGGAGAGTAAAAACTACCACTAACATACTGTATATAGGAGAGTAAAAACTACCACTAACATACTGTATATAGGAGAGTAAAAACTCTACCACTAACATAATGTATATAGGAGAGTAAAAACTCTACCACTAACATACTGTATGTGGGAGAGTAAGAACTACCACTAACATACTGTATATAGGAGATTAAAAACTCTACCACTAACATGCTATATATAGGAGAGTAAAAACTCTACCACTAACATACTGTATATAGGAGAGTAAAAACTCTATCACTAACATACTGTATATAGGAGAGTAAAAACTCTAACACTAACATACTGTATATAGGAGAGTAAAAACTCTACCACTAACATAATGTATATAGGAGAGTGAACTCTACCTCTAACATACTGTATATAGGAGAGTAAAAACTCTACCACTAACTTACTGTATATAGGAGAGTAAAAACTCTAACACTAACATGCTTTATATAGGAGAGTAAAAACTCTACCACTAACATACTGTATATAGGAGAGTAAAAACTCTATCACTAACATACTGTATATAGGAGAGTAAAAACTCTAACACTAACATACTGTATATAGGAGAGTAAAAACTCTACCACTAACATAATGTATATAGGAGAGTGAACTCTACCTCTAACATACTGTATATAGGAGAGTAAAAACTCTACCACTAACTTACTGTATATAGGAGAGTAAAAACTCTACCACTAACATGCTGTATATAGGAGAGTAAAAACTACCACTAACATACTGTATATAGGAGAGTAAAAACTACCACTAACATACTGTATATAGGAGAGTAAAAACTCTACCACTAACATAATGTATATAGGAGAGTAAAAACTCTACCACTAACATACTGTATGTGGGAGAGTAAGAACTACCACTAACATACTGTATATAGGAGAGTAAAAACTCTACCACTAACATGCTGTATATAGGAGAGTAAAAACTCTACCACTAACATACTGTATATAGGAGAGTAAAAACTCTACCACTAACATACTGTATATAGGAGAGTAAAAACTACCACTAACATAATGTTTATAGGAGAGTAAAAACTCTAACACTAACATGCTTTATATAGGAGAGTAAAAACTCTACCACTAACATACTGTATATAGGAGAGTAAAAACTCTATCACTAACATACTGTATATAGGAGAGTAAAAACTCTAACACTAACATACTGTATATAGGAGAGTAAAAACTCTACCACTAACATAATGTATATAGGAGAGTGAACTCTACCTCTAACATACTGTATATAGGAGAGTAAAAACTCTACCTCTAACATAATGTATATAGGAGAGTGAACTCTACCTCTAACATAATGTATATAGGAGAGTTAAAACTACCACTAAAATACTGTATATAGGAGAGTAAAAACTACCTCTAACATACTGTATATAGGGGAGTAAAAACTCTACCTCTAACATACTGTATATAGGAGAATAACAACTCCACCACTAACATACTGTTTATAGGAGAGTAAAAACTCTACCACTAACATACTGTATATAGGAGAGTAAAAACTCTACCACTAACATACTGTATATAGGAGAGTAAAAACTCTACCACTAACATACTGTATATAGGAGAGTAAAAACTCTACCACTAACATACTGTATATAGGAGAGTAAAAACTCTACCACTAATATACTGTATATATTTTTTATTTTATTTTTATTTTTTTATTTTACCAGGTAAGTTGACTGAGAACACATTCTCATTTGCAGCAACGACCTGGGGAATAGTTACAGGGGAGAGGAGGGGGATGAATGAGCCAATTGTAAACTGGGGATTATTAGGTGACCATGATGGTTTGAGGGCCAGATTTGGAATTTAGCCAGGACACCGGGGTTAACACCCCTACTCTTACGATAAGTGCCATGGGATCTTTAATGACCTCAGAGAGTCAGGACACCCGTTTAACGTCCCATCCGAAAGACGGCACCCTATACAGGACAGTGTCCCCAATCACTGCCCTGGGGCATTGGGATATTTTTTAGACCAGAGGAAAGAGTGCCTCCTACTGGCCCTCCAACACCACTTCCAGCAGCATCTGGTCTCCCATCCAGGGACTGACCAGGACCAACCGTTCTTAGCTTCAGAAGCAAGCCAGCAGTGGTATGCAGGGTGGTATGCTGCTGGTATAGGAGAGTAAAAACTACCACTAACATACTGTATATAGGAGAGTAAAAACTCTACCACTAACATGCTGTATATAGGAGAGTAAAAACTCTACCACTAACATACTGTATATAGGAGAGTAAAAACTCTACCACTAACATACTGTATATAGGAGAGTAAAAACTACCACTAACATAATGTTTATAGGAGAGTAAAAACTCTAACACTAACATGCTTTATATAGGAGAGTAAAAACTCTACCACTAACATACTGTATGTAGGAGAGTAAAAACTCTATCACTAACATACTGTATATAGGAGAGTAAAAACTCTACCACTAACATAATGTATATAGGAGAGTGAACTACCTCTAACATACTGTATATAGGAGAGTAAAAACTCTACCTCTAACATACTGTATATAGGAGAGTAAAAACTCTACCTCTAACATACTGTATATAGGAGAGTAAAAACTCTACCACTAACTTACTGTATATAGGAGAGTAAAAACTCTACCACTAACATGCTGTATATAGGAGAGTAAAAACTACCACTAACATACTGTATATAGGAGAGTAAAAACTACCACTAACATACTGTATATAGGAGAGTAAAAACTCTACCACTAACATAATGTATATAGGAGAGTAAAAACTCTACCACTAACATACTGTATGTGGGAGAGTAAGAACTACCACTAAAATACTGTATATAGGAGAGTAAAAACTCTACCACTAACATGCTGTATATAGGAGAGTAAAAACTCTACCACTAACATACTGTATATAGGAGAGTAAAAACTCTACCAATAACATACTGTATATAGGAGAGTAAAAACTACCACTAACATAATGTTTATAGAAGAGTAAAAACTCTAACACTAACATGCTTTATATAGGAGAGTAAAAACTCTACCACTAACATACTGTATATAGGAGAGTAAAAACTCTATCACTAACATACTGTATATAGGAGAGTAAAAACTCTAACACTAACATACTGTATATAGGAGAGTAAAAACTCTACCACTAACATAATGTATATAGGAGAGTGAACTCTACCTCTAACATACTGTATATAGGAGAGTAAAAACTCTACCACTAACTTACTGTATATAGGAGAGTAAAAACTCTACCACTAACATGCTGTATATAGGAGAGTAAAAACTACCACTAACATACTGTATATAGGAGAGTAAAAACTACCACTAACATACTGTATATAGGAGAGTAAAAACTCTACCACTAACATAATGTATATAGGAGAGTAAAAACTCTACCACTAACATACTGTATGTGGGAGAGTAAGAACTACCACTAACATACTGTATATAGGAGAGTAAAAACTCTACCACTAACATGCTGTATATAGGAGAGTAAAAACTCTACCACTAACATACTGTATATAGGAGAGTAAAAACTCTACCACTAACATACTGTATATAGGAGAGTAAAAACTACCACTAACATAATGTTTATAGGAGAGTAAAAACTCTAACACTAACATGCTTTATATAGGAGAGTAAAAACTCTACCACTAACATACTGTATATAGGAGAGTAAAAACTCTATCACTAACATACTGTATATAGGAGAGTAAAAACTCTACCACTAACATACTGTATATAGGAGAGTGAACTCTACCTCTAACATACTGTATATAGGAGAGTAAAAACTCTACCTCTAACATACTGTATATAGGAGAGTAAAAACTCTACCTCTAACATAATGTATATAGGAGAGTGAACTCTACCTCTAACATAATGTATATAGGAGAGTTAAAACTACCACTAAAATACTGTATATAGGAGAGTAAAAACTCTACCACTAACATACTGTATATAGGAGAGTAAAAACTCTACCTCTAACATACTGTATATAGGAGAATAACAACTCTACCACTAACATACTGTATATAGGAGAGTAAAAACTCTACCACTAATATACTGTATATATTTTTTATTTTATTTTTATTTTTTTATTTTACCAGGTAAGTTGACTGAGAACACATTCTCATTTGCAGCAACGACCTGGGGAATAGTTACAGGGGAGAGGAGGGGGATGAATGAGCCAATTGTAAACTGGGGATTATTAGGTGACCATGATGGTTTGAGGGCCAGATTTGGAATTTAGCCAGGACACCGGGGTTAACACCCCTACTCTTACGATAAGTGCCATGGGATCTTTAATGACCTCAGAGAGTCAGGACACCCGTTTAACGTCCCATCCGAAAGACGGCACCCTATACAGGACAGTGTCCCCAATCACTGCCCTGGGGCATTGGGATATTTTTTAGACCAGAGGAAAGAGTGCCTCCTACTGGCCCTCCAACACCACTTCCAGCAGCATCTGGTCTCCCATCCAGGGACTGACCAGGACCAACCCTGCTTAGCTTCAGAAGCAAGCCAGCAGTGGTATGCAGGGTGGTATGCTGCTGGTATAGGAAAGTAAAAACTACCACTAACATACTGTATATAGGAGAGTAAAAACTCTACCACTAACATGCTGTATATAGGAGAGTAAAAACTCTACCACTAACATACTGTATATAGGAGAGTAAAAACTCTACCACTAACATACTGTATATAGGAGAGTAAAAACTACCACTAACATAATGTTTATAGGAGAGTAAAAACTCTATCACTAACATACTGTATATAGGAGAGTAAAAACTCTACCACTAACATAATGTATATAGGAGAGTGAACTCTACCTCTAACATACTGTATATAGGACAGTAAAAACTACCACTAACATACTGTATATAGGAGAGTAAAAACTCTACCACTAACATAATGTATATAGGAGAGTAAAAACTCTACCACTAACATACTGTATGTGGGAGAGTAAGAACTACCACTAACATACTGTATATAGGAGAGTAAAAACTCTACCACTAACATACTGTATATAGGAGAGTAAAGACTCTACCACTAACATACTGTATATAGGAGAGTAAAAACTACCACTAACATAATGTTTATTGGAGAGTAAAAACTCTACCACTAACATACTGTATGTAGGAGAGTAAAAACTCTACCACTAACATACTGTATATAGGAGAGTAAAAACTCTACCATTAACATACTGTATAATTAGAGAGTAAAAACTACCACTAACATACTGTATATAGGAGAGTAAAACTCTTCCACTAACATACTGTATATAGGAGAGTAAAAACTACTACTAACATACTGTATATAGGAGAGTAAAGACTCTACCACTAACATACTGTATATAGGAGAGTAAAAACTAGCACTAACATACTGTATATAGGAGAGTAAGTACTGCCACTAACATACTGTATATGTCACGAATATTACCGAAGGTGGCTACCCTTCCCGTTCGGGTGGCGCTCGGCGGTCGTCGTCACCGGTCTACTAGCTGCCACCGATCCTTTTTTCCTTTTTCGTTTGGTTTTGTCTAATTGTTTTCACCTGTTCATTGTTGGGTTGTTAGGGTGGTGTTATTGAAGTTCGTTTAGCCCGCTTATGTTTGTGCGGGCTTGTTTACTGTATGGTTAAGAGGTGTTCGTGTTAGTTGGGTTTTTCGCTGTCCGGATTATTTACCAGTGTGTACTTAAGTGGAGTTTATTACGCCTATGTTTGGCGTTTTTTTTTTTTTGTACCTTTTTTGGTTGGACATTGAAGTGTGTTTTTCCCCGTATCTTTTGCTCTCTGCGCCTGACTCCACACCCATTCACTCTTTGAACGTTACAGTATATAGGAGAGTAAAAACTCTACCTCTAACCTACTGTATATAGGAGAGTAAAAACTACCACTAACATACTGTATGTGGGAGAGTAAAAACTCTACCTCTAACATACTGTATATAGGGGAGTAAAAACTACCACTAACATACTGTATATAGGAGAGTAAAAACTCTACCACTAACATACTGTATGTGGGAGAGTAAAAACTCTACCTCTAACATACTGTATATGGGGGAGTAAAAACTACCACTAACATACTGTATATAGGAGAGTAAGAACTACCACTAACATACTGTATATAGGAGAGTAAAAACTTTACCACTAAAATACTGTATATAGGAGAGTAAAAACTCTACCACTAACATACTGTATATAGGAGAGTAAAAACTACCACTAAAATACTGCATAGAGAGAAGGAGAGTAAAAACTCTACCTCTAACATACTGCATTTGTAACAGTATAACTTTACGTCTTCCCCTCGCCCCGACACGTGCGCGAACCAGGGACCCTCTGCACACATCAACAACGGTCGCCCACGAAGCACGGTCGTTACCCATCGCTGCACAAAAGCCGCGGCCCTTGCAGAGCAAGGGGCAACCCTACTTAAAGTCTCAGAGCAAGTGACGTAACTGGTTGAAATGCTACTAGCGCGTACCCGCTAACTAGCTAGCCATTTCACATCCGTTACACATACAGTGAAGGAGAGTAAAAACTCCACCTCTAACATACTGCATACAGTGAAAGAGAGTAAAAACTCTACCTCTAACATACTGCACACAGTGAAGGAGAGTAAAAACTCTACCACTATTATACTGCATACAGTGAAGGAGAGTAAAAACTCTACCTCTAACATACTGCATACAGTGAAGGAGAGTAAAAACTCTACCACTATTATACTGCATACAGTGAAGGAGAGTAAAAACTCTACCTCTAACATACTGCATACAGTGAAAGAGAGTAAAAACTCTACCTCTAACATACTGCACACAGTGAAGGAGAGTGAAAACTCTTCCTCTAACATACTGCATACAGTGAAGGAAAGTAAAAACTCTACCACTATTATACTGCATACAGTGAAGGAGAGTAAAAATTCTACCACTAAAATACTGCATAGAGAGAAGGAGAGTAAAAACTCTACCTCTAACATACTGCACGCAGTGAAGGAGAGTAAAAACTCTACCTCTAACATACTGCATACAGTGAAGGAGAGTAAAAACTCTACCACTATTATCCTGCATACAGTGAAGGAGAGTAAAAACTCTACCACTAACATACTGCATACAGTGAAGGAGAGTAAAAACTCTACCACTATTATACTGCATACAGTGAAGGAGAGTAAAAACTCTACCACTATTATACTGCATACAGTGAAGGAGAGTAAAAACTCTACCACTATTATACTGCATACAGTGAAGGAAAGTAAAAACTCTACCACTATTATACTGCATACAGTGAAGGAGAGTAAAAACTCTACCACTATTATACTGCATACAGTGAAGGATAGTAAAAACTCTACCACTATTATACTGCATACAGTGAAGGAGAGTAAAAACTCTACCTCTAACATACTGCATACAGTGAAGGAGAGTAAAAACTCTACCACTAGCATACTGTATATAGGAGAGTAAAAAATCTACCTATAACATACTGCACACAGTGACGGAGAGTAAAAACTCTACCTCTAACATACTGCATACAGTGAGGGGGGGAAAAGGCCCATCCATGTTCATCCTCTCCTCCCCTTTCATGCTTCGCCAGTAATTAAAATTCTGTCCAGTTAACTGGTGTAATTTAGCTTTTACGCCAAACATACTGTACTTACTTTGTATGTAGCCTCCTCGAGGCAGTTGAGGACCTGAGAGAGAGAGCTCTCTGTACTCACAGTAAGCCCCCCCTCCACTACCCTTTACCACCCCCTGCTAACCGCACCACCTTTCCCAGCATCTCGGGTCAGGGTGGGGTAGTTAGCACACTACTGTATTGACAGTCAGTCAGTGGATGAATCATTAACTTACAAGACCTAACACTGGGACTGACATACAGGTAAGCAAGCAAACAGTTCAGATATCCTTTATTGAGATGAGGAGAGAGGGAGTGAGGGGGAAAAGGAGGGGTGGAGAGAGAGACAGAATGAGAGATAGAGAGAGGGAGGGAGAGAGAGAGAGTGAGAGAAAGAGGGAGAGCTGGTGAGAGAGGGAGAGGGAGAGAGGTAGAGTGAAAGAGAGAGAGAGAAGAGGAAGGGGAGAAGGAGGGTAATGGGTGAAGCTGCAGAGGAACAGTCCAGGGTTTATATGCTGATATTATTTTAATGTCAGAACCCTGTTCCAATGTAAGCAGCATGGGAGTACTGGCCATCACTTCAATCATAGCCAGGTCAATGGCCGTACTGTTTTTGCCATCAGACTTCTCGTTAAACGTGAATCAATAAAGGGTAAGCAAATACACACATACCTCAACATCTCACATTTTCACTTCAGACATACCTTATTTAACTGTTTCTCGACTAACACCTTCAGCACATCTCAAATTCATACGTTTCTTTTTTTCTCCTAAATGGTTTGAATCTAGAATTTGCATCCTGGCATCTCCCAGGCTGTTAATGCTACTGTACAGTAAACGCTAAGGTGTGTTTCTCTATATACAATATCATCTACATAGAATGTCATTACCTGTCAATTGTCCTTTTGACCTTGATCAAACCTCTGTGGTTCGTCACATGTTATACAATGCCAGACTGTTTGGTGTGTGTCAGAAGTTGGATGATGGTGTATTCACATTAGTTGTATAAACATTCCACACAAAAATGGATTCCCAATAACTAGGCCAAGAACAAAGTAGTAGGCATATTCACAATTAAGAGTAGTCATTGGTCCCATTCAGTAGGCCTCGATAATAACAATGACGTCAGTGCAGATAAAACGACTGACATCTTCCTTCACCACAAGATCTCTAATCAAAGCTTCCCAAAGTGCTGTCGCAGCAGTCGACTGCTGAACCAGAACCGCGGGACATGCTTGTGATGTAGACTATAGTGCACTCAGCCATGCCTGTCTGGTTTCACCCATTCTCCAAAGGCCAAGGCAAGGTCAGCAGTTGGCGGTTGGCAGATGGGGAGGTGGAGAGAGAGAGTGAGAGAGAGAGCGGGAGAGAGGGAGAACGATGTGCATGGAGAGAGCGAGAGATGGGGAGAGAGGGCAGAGTCGCTGTTGGAAGTTGCCACCAGATGGAGGCGCTGCTGAGAACAGACCACCCAAGTGGAGCGTGTGTGAGGTTGACCCAGTTAATTTTATCACTGGAGTCATTGGCTGCATCACATAGGGACCAGGGTGCCATTAGGGACGTAGCGATGTCTCACCCATAGGGACCAGGGTGCCATTAGGGACGTAGCGATGTCTCACCCATAGGGACTAGGGTGCCATTAGGGACGTAGCGATGTCTCACCCATAGGGACTAGGGTGTCATTAGGGACGTAGCGATGTCTCACCCATAGGGACTAGGGTGCCATTAGGGACGTAGCGATGTCTCACCCATAGGGACTAAGGTGTCATTAGGGACGTAGCGATGTCTCACCCATAGGGACTAGGGTGCCATTAGGGACGTAGCGATGTCTCACCCATAGGGACTAGGGTGTCATTAGGGACGTAGCAATGTCTCACCCATAGGGACTAGGGTGTCATTAGGGACGTAGCGATGTCTCACCCATAGGGGACATGACAGAAAAAGGGGATATTATATTGAGGCTGTAGTTTTCCAGTATGTTTCCAGTGTGTTTTCAGTATGTTTCCAGTGTGTTTCCAGTATGTTTCCAGTGTGTTTTCAGTATGTTTCCAGTGTGTTTCCAGTATGTTTCCAGTGTGTTTTCAGTATGTTTCCAGTGTGTTTCCAGTATGTTTCCAGTATGTTTCCAGTGTGTTTTCAGTATGTTTCCAGTGTGTTTTCAGTATGTTTCCAGTGTGTTTCCAGTGTGTTTTCAGTATGTTTCCAGTGTGTTTTCAGTATGTTTCCAGTGTGTTTCCAGTATGTTTCCAGTGTGTTTTCAGTATGTTTCCAGTGTGTTTCCAGTATGTTTCCAGTGTGTTTTCAGTATGTTTCCAGTGTGTTTTCAGTATGTTTCCAGTGTGTTTCCAGTATGTTTCCAGTGTGTTTTCAGTATGTTTTCAGTGTGTTTCCAGTGTGTTTCCAGTGTGTTTCCAGTGTGTTTCCAGTGTGTTTCCAGTATGTTTCCAGTGTGTTTCCAGTATGTTTCCAGTGTGTTTTCAGTATGTTTCCAGTGTGTTTTCAGTATGTTTCCAGTGTGTTTCCAGTGTGTTTCCAGTGTGTTTCCAGTATGTTTCCAGTGTGTTTTCAGTATGTTTCCAGTGTGTTTCCAGTATGTTTCCAGTGTGTTTTCAGTATGTTTCCAGTGTGTTTTCAGTGCAGGTCATTGAGAGAAAGGCATTGAAAATGGTCCGGGGGACATTCTGGTGTCAGGAGTGTCTTCAAGAGGCAGGGAGGTGTAAAGAGATCCATTGTACTGTACGATAACCACTCAGGTTTGTGCAGGTGTTGGTGTGTGGGTGGTATTTGTGTATGTTGGTGCCCATTTTGTGCTGTGTCTGTGTGTGTGTTTGTGTGTCTGCGTACGCAAATGTGTTTGATTGTGCAAATATGTGTGCGTGCAGGCGTGCGCACGTGAGTGTGTGTATGTGGTTTACAAAAGGTGGGCTGGTGGGTGGTAATGTGGGTAAAAGACGCAATGCCTCCTTCATACAGCATCCGTTAGACCTGCTAGCTATTCAGTCACTCACATAACACCCCTGTAGTTCTATCCTATTACCTCCAACAGACACGCCATTCATACAGACAGTACTGCAGGTCTGTGGCCACAGCTCGCCGGCCAATACCTGCGGCATCATGGTATGTATCCCATCTGAATCATGGTAATCTGAAACACTATTCAATCAAAACCGTATGAAGGTTTCAGAGGAAAAGTCAAATACTGTAGGCAGGGTTCGAACCAAAAATGGGGCAGGGAGAAATGTGCAGGTTTATAGCTAATCTCATGCTATTCTACACATTTTGTCATGAGGCTGAGAGAAAATGTTGCTGTTTTAGAGCTATTCTGCTATTCAACACAGAGAACATTTTGCAGTTTTAAAGCAAATTTCCTGTTATTCAAAAAAACATTGCATTGCTTATGACGTGTTCATTTGCTATCTGGGGGGACCACAAACCCCAACCCACCCCCCCCAAAAAAACATGACTATTATTATTTTGGGGGGCGGAGAGGGGTTGTGGGCCCCCACGCCTTGCGGGGGCTGCGGGGGTGTGTGCTAAATATGCAGTAGTGTTGTTGTTTCACACTCTAGCTAAACATTTTTCTGACTGAACAAGGCCCTAGTCTTAGAGACTAGAGGATGGTATCTGGACCAGGCTTTCTTCTATTGATGGCTGTAATACATCAGGCTGACGACGCTGAGTAAAAGACCTGTTGACCGTGATATGTTTATGGACATGTAAGTGTAGTGTAGAGTAGCATGGCACAGAATGGCCAAATCTAAACCAGTCAAACTAAATCTAAAGATGACCTCAGGTTTTGACACATATCCTAATCAAATATTTTACATGAAGGCTGCAAGAGTTTCAATGAGGGGGGTAGGTGGAGGGGGTTGAGGGGATTCTGGGGTGGGGCGTTTATAAGTAGGAGCAGGCTTTACCCTCTTTCTAGTGGTGGTCCTTTCTCTCTCTCACGCTCTCTCTCTTTCTCTAGCTCTCTCTCTCTCCTCTTTCCTCCTCCCTCCTTCATGCCTGGGCAGAAGTCTATATGAGGTGCAAAAGACTGATACACACTAAATCACAGGAGGGAATTATTGTCCTGGTAAGTTTCACCTTTTCCTACAAACTTATGGATGATCATGTTATTCAAACATTTTTTAATTAATGAATGAACAATTAAAATACCATAGAGTCAAGCATCTATAGTTAAATAAAGTCATAGGAATAGTACATTTTAAATACAATGAAATATGGTCCTCATCAGTCTCTGTTCTTAAATCTGTGGGGTATGTGAGAAGAGAGGCCGGGGCTGAATGATCAATGATCTACTTCATTCCAAGTCAGTACTAATGTTAATAGTCATGAATTTACTAGTATTGTTCTCCAATTACAAAAAGTTAATGTACTTACTAATGAGTTGTAATCTAATTTCAGAACTTAGTTGTACATGTAATTAGTTGAGGTAAAGTACAATGGAACATCAATGCATGAATAGTGGTGAGAAGCATGGTTGTAGTCTGGGTGTTTTAGTAATGCTTTATCAGTAGCCACAAAACTGTCCCAAAAAAATGATAAACAATCTATAAATTATTAGGAAATAATAAATCATTTAACACAGTAGTTGTGCACACCCTTCATAAATGTCATTATATTACAGATGCTCTGTATGCTCCTAATGTACTAGCTACTGCATAGCCATGTGTTTCCCCATTAATTTAATTCCCCTGAGTTTTAAGAAATACACTTAATCTGAGCATATTTCTCCTGGTGGTTTTCATAAGGCGCGGGTGCAGATGATGTAAGACATTCGTTAGTCAAAGACGCACAGTGAGCAGCATACAGTAAGGCTCTGTTCCACCTCTGCACAGCCTCACCACCGGCAGGGCAGCAGGACCCTCTAGGTCTCAGTTCTCAGTCCTGACACCTTTTTCCTACTTCAACATTAAGTAACTTGCTAGCCTAGGAAGTGACCTGGCCTTATCATTTAATCAGCCATTGGAGTTGGCCATCCAGTGAGAGAAATATTTGTTATTTCAGAGTATCGATGTCTGTGTAAAATGCTTTCCAGATATTCCCCTGCTTGCCCAAGCTCTTTAACTGTAACTGTACTGTACGAAGCATCAGTGGAGACTGCTGAGGGGAGGACGGCTCACAATAATGTCTGGAACGGAGTAAATGGAATGGCATACAAAAAAAATAGAAATCATGAGTTTGATGTATATTATAACATTCCACCCATTTAAAAAACTGGAGGCCTCTTACACTTCAATGTTGTGATCGAAAATCTGGGCGAAATGCATAGCACAGGTTTTACCAGATATTGTTCATCCTGATCCGACAGTTTTTTTTTACATGGATAATATATTGGAGATAATATACGGCAATTACTTGAAACAATTGAACATTATGAAACATCAAAGATACCAGGCCTGGTCTTCATAGCAGATTTTGAAAAGGCGTTTGATAAAGTACGACTAGAATTTATAAATAAATGCCTGGCTTACTTTAATTTCGGCAAATCTCTTATACAATGAGTTACAGTTATGTACAGCCACCGCAGATGTAAAACAGTAAATAATGGTTACTTCTCAGAAAGGATTGAGCTTTTAAGAGGAGCAAAACAAGGCTGTCCGTTGTCTTCATATCTATTTATTATGGCCATTGAAATTGTAGGTATTAAAATTATGTCCAACAAGAACATCAAAGGATTAGAAATCCAGGGGATAAAAACAAAAGTGTCAATGCATGCCGATGACTCAAGTTTTTTCTTAAGTCCGCAATCTGGATCCCTGCACAGTCTCATTTAAAATCTTGATCACTTTTCTAGCCTCTCTGGACTAAAACCTAATTATGACAAGTGTACCATATTACGTATTGGATCGTTAAAAAATACATTGTTTACACTACCTTGTAGTTTACCACTTTAATGGGTGGATGGTGAAGTAGACATACTTGGTATTCACATCTCAAAAAAAATGTCATTACCCACAATCAATTTCAATAGAAAGTTAGCAAAAACAGATACAATTCTGAAACCATGTAAATTCTTGTCTTTTTATGGAAAACAAATTGATGAACTCTTTGGTTTTATCACAGTTGACTTACTTACTAATGGCACTACCTACTCTAGACAAAAACATTTTTTTCATATGAGCAGCAAATATTTCATTTTATTTGGAATGCTAAGCCAGACAAAATGAAACGTGCCTATTTATATAATGAATATGAGTTTGGGGGGCTAAAATTGTTAAATATTAAAGCTTTAAACCTCTCACTAAAAGCTTCACTCATACATAAATTACACTAAACCCAAAATGGTTCTCCAATAGATTATTAAGAAAGGCTCATCCTTGTTAAGGCTGACGCTCTCCTCATCCTCGGACGAGGAGAGGAGAGAAGGATCATCAGACCAAAATGCAGCTTGAGGGAAATAAGCCATCTTTTATTTTGGAAAACTGATGGCAACACGAATAACAAAAACACTTTCAAATTTACAAAACAAGAAAACGACGTAGAACGAAACCTGAACATAAACTTACATAACTGAAACGTAAACTCACGAACAGGAAACAGACGACATCGAAACGAAAACGAACAGCCAAACAGTCCCGTATGGTAAATACATGCAACGACACAGGAGACAATCACCCACAAACAAACAGTGAGAACGCCCTACCTAAATATGACTCTTAATTAGAGGAAAACGCAAACCACCTGCCTCTAATCAAGAGCCATACCAGGCAACCCAAAACCAACATAGAAACAGATAACATAGACTGCCCACCCAAAACACATGCCCTGACCATAAACACATAAAAAACAACATAAAACAGGTCAGGACCGTTACAGAACCCCCCCCTCAAGGTGCGAACGCCGGGCGCACCAGCACAAAGTCCAGGGGAGGGTCTGGGTGGGCAGTTGACCACGGTGGTGGCTCCGGCTCAGGACGCTGTCCCCACACCACCATAGTCACTCCCCGTTTTTGTCTTCCCCTCCCAATGCCCACTCTAAAACTCACATCCCCTAAATAAACATCCAGCACCAGGAGAAGGGGCAGCACCGGGACAAAGGGCAGCACCGGGACAAGGGGCAGCACCGGGACAAGGGGCAGCACCGGGACAAGGGGCAGCACCGGGACAAGGGTCAGCACCGGGATAAGGGTCAGCACCGGGACAAGGGGCAGCACCGGGACAAGGGGCAGGTCCCGGCTGATAAACTCTGGCAGATCCTGGCTGAGGGACTCTGGCAGGTCTATGCAGGCAGACGGCTCTCGACGCTCATGGCAGGCTGACGGCTCTCGACGCTCATGGCAGGCTGACGGCTCTCGACGCTCATGGCGCTCTGACGGCTCTGGCTGCTCATGGCTCTGGCTGCTCATGGCTCTCTGACGGCTCTGGCTGCTCATGGCTAGCTGACGGATCTGGCTGCTCATGGCTAGCTGACGGCTCTGGCTGCTCATGGCTAGCTGACGGCTCTGGCTGCTCATGGCTCGCTGGCGGCTCTGGCAGATCCTGTCTGGTTGGCGGCTCTGGCAGATCCTGTCTGGTTGGCGGCTCTGGCAGATCCTGTCTGGTTGGCGGCTCTGGCGGCTCCTGTCTGGTTGGCGGCTCTGGCGGCTCCTGTCTGGCTGACGGCTCTAGCGGCTCCTGTCTGGCTGACGGCTCTAGCGGCTCCTGTCTGGCGGATGGCTCTGTAGGCTCATGGCAGACGGGCGGCTTTGCAGGCTCATGGCAGACGGGCGGCTTTGCAGGCTCCTGGCAGACGGATGGCTCAGACGGCGCTGGGGAGACGGATGGCTCAGACGGCGCTGGGGAGACGGATGGCTCAGATGGCGCTAGGGAGACGGATGGCTCAGATGGCGCTGGGGAGACGGATGGCTCTGGCCGGATACGGCACACTGTAGACCTGGTGCGTGGTGCCGGAACTGGAGGCACCGGGCTAAGGATAAGCACCTTCCTACTAGTGCGGGGAGCAGGGACAGGGCACACTGCATTCTCAAAGCCCACTCTATACCTGATGCGAGGTACCGGCACTGGTGACACCGGGCTGAGGACAAGCACATCAGGATTAGTAGGGGGAGAAGATACAGTGTGTTCAGGGCTCTGGAGACGCACAGGTGGCTTAGTGCGTGGTGCCGGAACTGGAGGCACCGGGCTAGATACACGCACTACAGGGAGAGTGCGTGGAGGAGGAACAGGGCTCAGGATACGCACTGGTAGCCTAGTGCGTAGTGTAGACACTGTAGGTACTAGGCTGGGGCGGGGAGGTGGCGCCGGAAATACCGGACCGTGGAGGCGTACTGGCAATCTTGAGCATTGAGCCTGCCCAACCTTACCTGGTTGAATACTCCCGGTTGCCCGACCAGTGCGGGGAGGTGGAATAACCCGCACCGGGCTATGTAGGCGAACCGGGGAAACCATGCGTAAGGCAGGTGCCATGTATGCCGGCCCGAGGAGACGCACTGGAGACCAGACGCGTTGAGCCGGCCTCATGACACCTGGCTCAATACCCAATCTAGCCCTACCAGTGCGGGGAGGTGGAATAACCCGCACTGGGCTATGCACTCGTACAGGAGACACCGTGCGCTCTACTGCGTAACACGGCGCCTGCCCGTACTCCCGCTCTCCACGGTAAGCCTGAGAAGTGGGCGCAGGTCTCCTACCTGCCCTAGGCCCACTACCTCCTAGCCCCCCCCCAAGAAATTTTTGGGAATTACTTACGGGCTTTTTGGGCTTCCGTGCCAGACGCGTTCCCTCATAGCTCCGGTTCCTCTCTCCGGTAGCCTCTGCTCTCCCCAGTGCCTCCAGCTGCTCCCATGGCTTTTCGGGCTTCCAGCCACGTCTCCTTGCTGCCTCTTCATATCTCCGCCTCTCTGCCTTCGCTGCCTCCAGCTCAGCTTTAGGGCGGCGATATTCTCCTGGTTGAGTCCATGGTCCCTTTCCATCCAATATTTCCTCCCATGTCCATGAGTCCTGGTTTACCTGTCCCTTACTCCATTGAGTTTTCCCTTGCCGCTTGGTCTTAGCGTGGTGGGTGATTCTGTTAAGGCTGACACTCTCCTCATGCTCGGACGAGGAGAGGAGAGAAGGATCATCAGACCAAAATGCAGCTTGAGGGAAATAAGCCATCTTTTATTTTGGAAAACTGATGGCAACACGAATAACAAAAACACTTTCAAATTTACAAAACAAGAAAACGACGTAGAACGAAACCTGAACATAAACTTACATAACTGAAACGTAAACTCACGAACAGGAAACAGACGACATCGAAACGAAAAGCCAAACAGTCCCGTATGGTAAATACATGCAACGACACAGGAGACAATCACCCACAAACAAACAGTGAGAACGCCCTACCTAAATATGACTCTTAATTAGAGGAAAACGCAAACCACCTGCCTCTAATCAAGAGCCATACCAGGCAACCCAAAACCAACATAGAAACAGATAACATAGACTGCCCACCCAAAACACATGCCCTGACCATAAACACATAAAAAACAACATAAAACAGGTCAGGACCGTTACAATCCTTTGTTAAAAAAATGAACTTTTTGCCTTTATACAGATTACAACTTCTCATTTCCAACTGATTGAAAATGAAATGTTGTTTAAAGTATTGCCCTTTCTTTAACAAGCCATACAAAGATGGTTACAATTTCAGTTTTATCCTCCAGAAAAGATCAAACAAATATTACAACAAATGTTATGGTTAAACTCAAACATACTGATTAATAAAAAAATATTCTTTATGGAAAAAATTTAAAAAAATGTAATTATATGTATTAATGATATTATGAATAGAAACGGAGGAGTTATGTCACATATGCAGCTGTCGAAAATATATGGGAATATCTGCTCAATCCAAACTTACAACCAACTGATTGCAGCACTACCACAAAAATGGAGGCAAGTGGAATCTTGCAAGGGAACTTGTTTTCCTGCCATATATTAAATATACAAATTGGATGAAAGGAATTGGCATAAATAGACAAATACATCAGTTTCTTATGAGGACAAAAATGTTGACAGCTGCGTCATACAGGTTGCAAAATAAATGGGAAGAGATTTTCTTTGTACCAATTCCATTGACACATGGTTTATGAACTGGTACACAAAATACTTGATTCAACACTTAGAGTTTTTCCATTTACATTTAAATCATTTAGCAGACGCTCTTATCCAGAGCGACTTACAAATTGGAAAGTTGATACATTTTCATCCTGGTCCCCCCGTGGGGAATGAACCCACAACCCTGGCGTTGCAAGCACCATACTCTACCAACTAAGCCACACGTAATGTAAAAGTTGCCACCAACAGAATGCAATATATATATATATATATAAACTCAGCAAAAAAGAAACGTCTTCTTACTGTCAACTGCATTTATTTTCAGCAAACTTAACATGTAAATATTTGTATGAACATAACAAGATTCAACAACTGAGACACAAACTGAACAACATAAACTGAACATGTTCCACAGACATGTGACTAACAGAAATGGAATAATGTGTCCCTGAATAAAGGGAGGGTCAAAATCAAAAGTAACAGTCAGTATCTGGTGTGGCCACCAGCTGCATTAAGTACTGCAGTGCATCTCCTCCTCATGGACTGCACCAGATTTGCCAGTTCTTGCTGTGAGATGTTACTCCACTCTTCCACCAAGGCACTTGCAAGTTCCTGGACATTTCTGGGGGGAATGGCCCTAGCCCTCACCCTCCGATCCAACAGGTCCCAAACGTGCTCAATGGCATTGAGATCTGGGCTCTTCGCTGGCCATGGCAGAACACTGACATTCCTGTCTTGCAGGAAATCATGCACAGAACGAGCAGTATGGCTGGTGGCATTGTCATGCTGGAGGGTCATGTCAGGATGAGCCTGCAGGAAGGGTACCACATGAGGGAGGAAGATGTCTTCCCTGTAACGCACAGCGTTGAGATTGCCTGCAATGACAACAAGCTCAGTCCGATGATGCTGTGACACACCGCCCCAGACCACGGCGGACCCTCCACCTCCAAATCGATCCCGTTCCAGAGTACAGGCCTCGGTGTAACGCTCATTCCTTCGACGATAAACGTGAATCCTACCATCACCCGTGGTGAGACAAAACCGCAACTCGTCAGTGAAGAGCACTTTTTGCCAGTCCTGTCTGGTCCAGCAATGGTGGGTTTGTGCCCATAGGCGATGTTGTTGCCGGTGATGTCTGGTGAGGACCTGCCTTACAACAGGCCTACAAGCCCTCAGTCCAGCCTCTCTCAGCCTATCGCGGACAGTCTGAGCACTGATGGAGGGATTGTGCGTTCCTGGTGTAACTCGGGCAGTTGTTGTTGCCATCCTGTACCTGTACTGCAGGTGTGATGTTCGGATGGGCATCTTTCTTTTGGTGTTTTTCAGAGTCAGTAGAAAGGCCTCTTTAGTGTCCTAAGTTTTCCTAACTGTGACCTTAATTGCCTACCGTCTGTAAGCTGTTAGTGTCTTAATGACCATTCCACAGGTGCATGTTCATTAATTGTTTATGGTTCATTGAACAAGCATGTGAACCAGTGTTTAAACCCTTTACAATGAAGATCTGTGAAGTTATTTGGATTTCTACGAATTATCTTTGAAAGACAGGGTCCTGAAAAAGGGACGTTTTTTTTTTTGCTGAGTTTATATACATATGAGGCATACAACAATCTCAGCTCTGTAGATTTTGCTGTGAAGAGACAGAATCAATATATAATTTATTCTGGTATTGCCCCTATGTAGCTTGTTTAAATTAATCTTACAAATAGCAGTGTTTGGTGATTCGGAAAGCTATAGTCAACAAATAATATAATAATACTCGTAGGAAAGGTTTTCATCTTTAGCTCACAATCTGTGGATACTATACAATTAGAAAGGTTAAAAAATATGTAAAACATCACAGAACAATTGAAAAATATATGGAAACCAATCGAGGGTGGACTATGGTGATAGGTGGGATGGGCTGAGAGTGGCAGAGGGGTGGGATTAAAGAGCTGATGTTTGGTAATGTACTATTGCTATGTGACTGCTTTATATAAAAGTACCATGTATGTAAAATGTGTATGCGAAATGTATACGTAAAATGTAGGTATATGTAACAGAAAAGCTGTAAAAATATATATATTTTTCCTCAAAATGGGTTAATAAAAAAAATGTGCCACTGATTCCGCTCCAGCCTTTACCACCAGCCTGTCCTCCCTAATTAAGGTGCCACCAACCTCCTGTGATAAGCATAATGTTCTCATTGAAAGCATTCCAAATAATCTTTGTCAGTTTGGATGTGGGGGTTTGACCTCAAGGAGGACTTGAGGAGAGAGCTACTACAAGTAGTTGGGTTTGTACGGTATAATAGCCCCTTTCTTCACCTGGAGAGTGAGCAAAAAAACAAACAGTTTAGGAGCAAAGTGAGGAAAGGGTTCAGTGTATGTGGTTGGAGAAGGAGAGCGGAAACGTCCAGTGAAAATGTACAGAGCACCGCAGAATATACTACTAGTAGTGAACACAGTGCTTATCTGTTGTGCCGCTGAGACTCTGGCTCGTAGTCACTACATACCTCTACGGCCAATGGCCACAGCACAAACCTAACTTTATGACTTGGTTCCAGAATGGCTTTGCATATGTTAATAAACTGTAATCTGAGTATACATCTTGGCTGACTTGTTTTTTTCTTTTTCATCTGTAGGATAACCCTGGTGGATTGTCTAGCCTCCTCTCCACTGAGTCACTGGGGAAGGAGTTTATAGAACTGTTGGAATTCGGACCCTCCAAACACTATTCTGCCTCAAAATGTTGTTTTCTCTAGCCCTCCTCTTCCTGCTAACCCCATTCCCCTCCCTTCAAACTCCAGTAACCAATGAGAAAAGAAATGCTACAGGAACAGGAAGTGAACCCAAACCCTACGTCCTACTCACCCTCTCCCGCGCAAAACCAAAAACCGCAGCCACGCTCGTGAAAGTCACCAAAGAGACCCCTAAGCCCACTCTGAAAGCCCTAAACCCAACTGCAGCCAATCAGACACATCCAGCCCCCTCTACCCCCCTCAAACCTCCAACAGCCACGCTCGTCAAACTCACCAAAGAGACCACAAAGCCCACTCTGAAAGCCCTAAGCCCAACTGCAGCCAATCAGACACATCCAGCCCCCTCAACCCCCCTCAAACCTCCAACAGCCACGCTCGTCAAACTCACCAAAGAGACCGCTAAACCCACTCCGAAAGCCCTAAGCCCAACTGCAGCCAATCAGACACATCCAGCCCCCTTAACCCCCCTCAAACCTCCAACAGCCACGCTCGTCAAACTCACCAAAGAGACCGCAAAGCCCACTCCGAAAGCCCTAAGCCCAACTGCAGCCAATCAGACACATCCAGCCCCCTCAACCCCCCTCAAACTTCCAACAGCCACGCTCGTCAAACTCACCAAAGAGACCGCAAAGCCCACTCCGAAAGCCCTAAGCCCAACTGCAGCCAATCAGACACATCCAGCCCCCTCAACCCCCCTCAAACTTCCAACAGCCACGCTCGTCAAACTCACCAAAGAGACCGCTAAACCCACTCCGAAAGCCCTAAGCCCAACTGCAGCCAATCAGATACATTCAGCCCCCTCAACCCCCCTCAAACTTCTAACAGCCACGCTCGTCAAACTCACCAAAGAGATCCCTAAGCCCACTGTGAAAACCCTAAACCCAACTGCAGCCAATCAGACACATCCAGCCCCCTCAACCCCCCTCAAACTTCTAACAGCCACGCTCGTCAAACTCACCAAAGAGACCCCAAAGCCCACTCCGAAAGCCCTAAGCCCAACTGCAGCCAATCAGACACATTCAGCCCCCTCTACCCCCCTCAAGGCTCCAACAGCCACGCTCGTCAAACTCACCAAAGAGACCCCTAAGCCCACTGTGAAAACCCTAAACCCAACTGCAGCCAATCAGACACATCCAGCCCCGTTGACCCTCCTTAATCCTTCAACAGCCAAGCTCATCAAACTCACCAAAGAGACCCCTAAGCCCACTCTGAAAGCCTTAAACCCAACCGAAGCCAATCACATTCTTCCAGCCCCTTCAACCCCCCTCAAGCCTCTCAGAGCCAGTGGTCCAAAGACCACCACCAAAGACAAACCCTCCCCCACACCGCCACATCCCATCCCCATCAAGGTGCTCATCACTTCTGACACTGGCTGCATCAGCAAGGACACGCAGAGCAACGCTAGCAACCGCACCAAGGAGCAGACCCAGACCCATGAGCTGAAGCTGAAGCCTGGCTTTCCTCTAACCCTGACCCACCGCATCAGTCTGGTTCCTACCTCCTGCACCGGGGGATGTGTGGCTGAGATGGCAACACTGAAAGGACGCGTTGGCAGGCTGGAGAAAGAGATGTCCCTCATGAAGAGTAAATGTACGACTGGTCTTATTTAGTTATACATAACCGTAACCTCCTAGTCGCAAACCTCTTTCACATAATAACTTCGTTTTGATATGGAGATTATCCATGAGGCTAGTTTGAATCTTTCTGGTAACCAACATTAACATTTAATCTTTTGCTGTTTGCTCTGTCTGGTTTCATACTGTATACTCTCTTCCCCTTCCTACCAGGTGCTTCCTGCTCCAAAGGCCCATGTCCCAATGACTGCAGTGCGAATGGCAAATGTGAGAAGGGAACGTGTGTCTGCCTCCCAGGGTTCCTTGGTCTAGACTGCAGTAAATGTACAGCTGGAGCTGACTGCAGTAAAAGTGAGTTACTGTGCCTTCTTCATTTGATCTGACTCGTCTTCTTTCATCTGATTTTCTTTATTGCAATTCAGCTAGAGACACAATAGCACCTCATAATCTAAGGTTAACTTCCAGTCGCCACACACAAGCACACCACGTAGAATGCACGCCCAATATACATTCCTTCATTCTAACTTGTATGCTAGTGTGGTTATTGGAGCACATATCTTTTTCTCTCATCTCCAGAAGGTACCAAAGACAAAATCCAGATAACGGTGGAGACGGTGGCGTTGAAGGTATCACCTGAGAGCAATGCTATCACGGAGAGTCTGCAGGGGAAGAAGACCAAGGCAGACCAAATCCTCTTCCAGAAGAAAACAGAGCAAAAGAAACCTACAGCCCCCAAAGAGGATGGTGACATCAAAAGCAAAACAAAAGTGACCACAAGTGTAAAAGCAGGCCTCACCAAGACACAAGCCAAACAAGGGGTTACTGTCACTAAAACCAAAAGTAAACCCTCCACCCATTCCAATGCTACCAAGATTGGACTGGGCCGACCAACCGTCGGACAGGTTCTGTTGAAACACCATGGAGGAAGAAAGCAAGAGAGCAAAGGCAAAACGACAGTTATAAAGAAGCAGTCTAAACCTGACCTGAAGTTGAAAGTAACAGTAAATGAGGAATCTGCAGCTACAGTCATTGCTGAAGCTGACAACCTCCGAGACCAACCTCAAGCCAATGTCACCCAAAGCACTGTGAAGATGTTTGTGAACAAAACCCGGTCAGGAAAAGAGACTCTGGAGCAGTCGACGTTGGCTGAGAAGAATGTGACTCTAACATCTGGAAAGAAAACAGTCAAAAAGGTGAAATTAGTTCAGGGGACTATGAACGTTACAAAGGTGTCATTGGCTTTTGATAGCACTAAGGCTGGGACGGGCAAGATCACCCTTACAAAGGACATTAAGACAGAGGCAGACATCTCCTCAGGCACATCTAAAACTACTGTGAAGACAGGGTCAGGCAAAGGGAAGCCAGTCCCACGGAAGAGTCAGTATGTTGTGAACATGACCACTGTGGAGACCACCTCTGAAGTCAAAGTCCTCAGCAACAAGACAACAACTATCCAGTCTTCCAAAAACACCACCAAGAAAGCAGGAACAGGAGTGGGCAGCGGACTTGGCTCTGTGAAGGTTCAGAACATCACCACGTACGGCTTCACCCTCACATGGTCGGCCCCGACCGCCATGTTTAAGAACTTCACTGTGTCCAGAAGAGAGCACAGGGCAGAGGGCGAGGAAGATGAGGAGGAAGAGGCGGAGGAGGAAGCTGCTCTCGGGGCAGAGGACAGAGTAGCCACAGTCGTCAACACCACCATTGAGATGCGAAAACAGAGCCCTAATGGAACCGTGGCTTTCCCCACTAAAGCTCCCGGTAGCTCCAGAGGTAAAGCTCACACAAAGAGGGTGTCCGTTGTTCTCCCCGGCAGCGTTCGCTCTGTGGAGTTCAGTAACCTGCGACCTCAGACCCGATACTCCCTGCACATATTTGGCACCACTCCCGGATCCCGCTCCAAGATTCACAGAGTAACCACCATGACAGGTAATTAGGAGAACCAAACCCACATAGAGACTTATTCATAATATCTGACCATAACTTTTTATGAATAACTCCTATAGTAATGTATATTTTCATTCAATGTGCTTGTTCATGTATTGGATAGCCTGCATGTCTCTCTTTCATTTAAACTGTGGCTGCACTAAATCATCACTTGTCTCGAAACAGAATATCCCATTGTATCTATATTTTCTATACTTCAAATTTACTGGGACTTTAGTGACTTTTTAACTTTTTCCTTCACACTTGAAGGGCAATTCCACCACTTTTCAACCTCATGTTCGTTATCTCCAGAACAATATCAGTGTCTACTTGAAAACGGTGCATTTCCACGTTTTGTAGAAAAAAATATAAAGTAAAAAAAATGATCAAAAGGTATCCGTTTTAAACACTATGACATTTACTGTGACCTGGGGAGCAAAGAAATACCCTCCTTCTGGCTAGAAACTCCTTTAGAAAATCACATTTGTATTACTTTTAATCCAACCCTGTGATGTCACAGAGAAGCAGCTTATAGGACCTTTCATCTCATCTTTTTAACACACAGAATATAGAAACGCCCTGTTTTCGCATATGTTGACACTGGTGTGCTGCTGGAGACAATGAATATGAGGTTCCTTTAAAGATCCTCTTCTGACCTCTCCTCTTCCTCACTCATTTTCTTCCCCATGCAGGGCCTGAGCCACCCACCGAGCTGGTGTTTAGTAACGTGACAGAAGCCTCTCTTTCTGTGTCCTGGTCCAACCCAAAGAACAAAATCTCCGGCTTCAAAATCACATACTCTCACTCAGTCACGGGTAAGTTACTGTTACTGTAACTTTTATCATGTTATCTACCTCTAAGTCGGGGTTTCCAAAACTCGGTCTTAGGGCCCCTCCTTGATAATGAGTTGAGTATTTGAATCCGCTGTGTAGTGCTAGGGCAAGAAAATAAATGTGCCCCCGGGGGGGGGGGGGGGTGGCAGGGCCAGGTTTGGGAAACACTACTATAAGTGACAAGGTAATGAAACTTTGAAGACTTGAAAAAGAGTTTATTCGCACCCCTTTTGTCAGCACAAGGGCTTAACCAGAATCATTGAAGTGGAAGACACAACTTTTGTAGCATTCTTATGTGCTCCATTAATGAATGACAGATGAGCTGTTCAGTCAGAATACCTTCGTCATCCCCAAACACTGACACTGTTTAAGTGTCAATCATGGCCGGTGTCCCAAATGGCACCGATTCCCTTTATGATGCACTACATTTGACAAATAGGGAATAGGGTGCCATTTGTTTTCCCCTGAGGACCAGTGTGTTGCTGTCTGTCATGACAGGAGAGAGTGGTTCTGTGTCTACAGTATGTCTGTCATCATGACAGGAGAGAGTGGTTCTGTGTCTACATTATGTCTGTCATCATGACAGGAGAGAGTGGTTCTGTGTCTACATTATATCTGTCATCATGACAGGAGAGAGTGGTTCTGTGTCTACATTATGTCTGTCATCATGACAGGAGAGAGTGGTTCTGTGTCTACATTATATCTGTCATCATGACAGGAGAGAGTGGTTCTGTGTCTGTCTGTCATCATGACAGGAGAGAGTGGTTCTGTGTCTACAGTATGTCTGTCATCATGACAGGAGAGAGTGGTTCTGTGTCTACAGTATGTCTGTCATCATGACAGGAGAGAGTGGTTCTGTGTCTACAGTATGTCTGTCATCATGACAGGAGAGAGTGGTTCTGTGTCTACATTATGTCTGTCATCATGACAGGAGAGAGTGGTTCTGTGTCTACAGTATGTCTGTCATCATGACAGGAGAGAGTGGTTCTGTCTACAGTATGTCTGTCATCATGACAGGAGAGAGTGGTTCTGTCTACAGTACGTCTGTCATCATGACAGGAGAGAGTGGTTCTGTGTCTACAGTATGTCTGTCATCATGACAGGAGAGAGTGGTTCTGTCTACAGTATGTCTGTCATCATGACAGGAGAGAGTGGTTCTGTGTCTGTCATCCTGACAGGAGAGAGTGGTTCTGTGTCTGTCATCATGACAGGAGAGAGTGGTTCTGTGTCTGACATCCTGACAGGAGAGAGTGGCTCTGTGTCTGTCATCCTGACAAGAGAGAGTGGTTCTGTGTCTGTCATCATGACAGGAGAGAGTGGTCCTGTGTCTGTCTGTCATCATGACAGGAGAGAGTGGTTCTGTGTCTACATTATATCTGTCATCATGACAGGAGAGAGTGGTTCTGTGTCTACATTATGTCTGTCATCATGACAGGAGAGAGTGGTTCTGTGTCTACATTATATCTGTCATCATGACAGGAGAGAGTGGTTCTGTGTCTACAGTATGTCTGTCATCATGACAGGAGAGAGTGGTTCTGTGTCTACATTATGTCTGTCATCATGACAGGAGAGAGTGGTTCTGTGTCTACATTATATCTGTCATCATGACAGGAGAGAGTGGTTCTGTGTCTACAGTATGTCTGTCATCATGACAGGAGAGAGTGGTTCTGTGTCTACAGTATGTCTGTCATCATGACAGGAGAGAGTGGTTCTGTGTCTACAGTATGTCTGTCATCATGACAGGAGAGAGTGGTTCTGTGTCTACAGTATGTCTGTCATCATGACAGGAGAGAGTGGTTATGTGTCTGTCATCATGACAGGAGAGAGTGGTTCTGTGTCTACAGTATGTCTGTCATCATGACAGGAGAGAGTGGTTCTGTGTCTACAGTATGTCTGTAATCATGACAGGAGAGAGTGGTTCTGTGTCTGTCTGTCATCAAGACAGGAGAGAGTGGTTCTGTGTCTACAGTATGTCTGTCATCATGACAGGAGAGAGTGGTTCTGTGTCTACAGTATGTCTGTCATCATGACAGGAGAGAGTGGTTCTGTGTATGTCATCATGACAGGAGAGAGTGGTTCTGTGTCTGTCATCCTGACAGGAGAGAGTGGCTCTGTGTCTGTCATCCTGACAGGAGAGAGTGGTTCTGTGTCTGTCATCATGACAGGAGAGAGTGGTTCTGTGTCTGTCTGTCATCATGACAGGAGAGAGTGGTTCTGTGTCTACATTATATCTGTCATCATGACAGGAGAGAGTGGTTCTGTGTCTACATTATATCTGTCATCATGACAGGAGAGAGTGGTTCTGTCTACAGTATGTCTGTCATCATGACAGGAGAGAGTGGTTCTGTGTCTGTCTGTCATCATGACAGGAGAGAGTGGTTCTGTGTCTGTCATCCTGACAGGAGAGAGTGGTTCTGTGTCTGTCATCCTGACAGGAGAGAGTGGCTCTGTGTCTGTCATCCTGACAGGAGAGAGTGGTTCTGTGTCTACATTATGTCTGTAATCATGACAGGAGAGAGTGGTTCTGTCTACAGTATGTCTGTCATCATGACAGGAGAGAGTGGTTCTGTGTCTGTCATCCTGACAGGAGAGAGTGGTTCTGTGTCTGTCATCATGACAGGAGAGAGTGGTTCTGTGTCTGTCATCCTGACAGGAGAGATTGGCTCTGTGTCTGTCATCCTGACAGGAGAGAGTGGTTCTGTGTCTGTCATCATGACAGGAGAGAGTGGTTCCGTGTCTGTCATCCTGACAGGAGAGAGTGGTTCTGTGTCTGTCATCCTGACAGGAGAGAGTGGTTCTGTGTCTGTCATCCTGACAGGAGAGAGTGGTTCCGTGTCTGTCATCCTGACAGGAGAGAGTGGTTCTGTGTCTGTCATCATGACAGGAGAGAGTGGTTCTGTGTCTGTCATCCTGACAGGAGAGAGTGGTTCTGTGTCTGTCATCCTGACAGGAGAGAGTGGTTCCGTGTCTGTCATCCTGACAGGAGAGAGTGGTTCTGTGTCTGTCATCATGACAGGAGAGAGTGGTTCTGTGTCTGTCATCCTGACAGGAGAGAGTGGTTCTGTGTCTGTCATCCTGACAGGAGAGAGTGGTTCTGTGTCTGTCATCCTGACAGGAGAGAGTGGTTCCGTGTCTGTGGATTCCCTGCAGTCCCAGGTGTCTCTGTCCAAGCTGTCCTCAGGGGCCACGTACGAGGTCAGTGTGATGTCCACCATGGGGAAGAGAGAGAGTGATCCCCTCATTGCCATCATGACCACAGGTGATCACTATACTTACCTAGATCTAATGTGCTGTAGCAACTCACCATTACAGTACATCATGCATTCTGCTTTGGACGTGCAGAACCATCCAGAGTGTATTTGCCTTATTTTTACCCACAGTTTCAGTTGTCTTGCCCTGCAATATGGCAACAATGTGTTTTAAAACATGACATAAAGGCATAACAATAATTGTTATTTAGCTAAATTCACCATGTAAAACACATTGTCTTTGGACTGCAGTACCTGCCCCTCCAACTGTTCTCCAAGCAATTAACGTAACAGATACCAAGGCAGTGCTGCAATGGACCCCCGCCATGGGCCAAGTAGACCGCTTCATCATCAGTTATGAGTCTGCAAAAAGTGAGTGTGGTATCATTTCCTGATGAAAAGATACGGTGAACATACATACAGTAGTATAACTATAGGTATACAGTTCCTTCAGAAAGTATTCAGACCCCTTGACTTTTCCCACATTTTGTTACGTTACAGCCATATTCTAAAATGGATTAAATAAATAAAAAATCCTCAGCAATCTACACACAATACTACATAATGACTAAGTGAAAACAGGTTTTTAGAATTTTTTGCTATGAGAATCGAAATTGAATCAGGTGAATCCTATTTCCATTGATCATCATAGTTAAATAAAGACTAAAACAACTTGATATGAGTTCACCTGTGGTAAATTCAATTGGTTGGACATGATTTGGAAAGGCACACACCTGTCTAAGGTCCCAAAGTTGACAGTGCATGTCAGAGCAAACACCAAGCCATGAGGTCAAAGGAATTGTCCATAGAGTTCCGAGACAGGATTGTGTCGAGGCACAGATCTGGGGAAGGGTACCAAAAACTGTCTGCAGCATTGAAGATCCCCAAGAACACAGTGGCCTCCATCACTCTTAAATTAAGAATTTGGAATCACCAAGACTCTTCCTAGAGCTGGCCACCTGACCAAACTGAGCAATCGGGGGAAAAGAGCCTTGGTCAGGGTTGTGACCAAGAACCCGATGGTCACTCTGACAGAGCTCCAGAGTTCCTCTGTGGAGATGGGAGAACCTTCCAGAAGGACAAGCATCTCTGCAGCACTCCACCAATCAGGCCTTTATGGTAGAGTGGCCAGACGGAAGCCACTCCTCAGTAAAAGGCACATGACAGCCCGCTTGGAGTTTGCCAAAAGGCACCTAAAGACTCTCAGACCATGAGAAACAAGATTCTCTGGTCTGATGAAACCAAGATTTAACTCTTTGGCCTGAATGACAAGTGTCACATCTGGAGGAAACCTGGCACCATCCCTACGGTGAAGCATGTTGGTGGCAGCATCATGCTATGGGGTTGTTTTCAGCGGCAGGGACTGGGAGACTAGTCAGGATCAAGGAAAAGATTAACGGAGCAAAGTACAGAGAGAACCTTGATGAAAACCTGCTCCAGAGCGCTCAGGACCTCAGACTGGGGTGAAGGTTCACCTTCCAACAGGACAACAACCCTAAGCACACAGCCAAAACAATTCAGGATTGGCTTCAGGACAAGTCTCTGAATGTCCTTGAGTGGCCCAGCCAGAGCCTGGACTTGAACCCGATCGAACATCTCTGGAGAGACCTGAACATAGCTGTGCAGAAACGTTCCCAATCAAACCTGACAGAAACTCCCCAAAAACAAGTGTGCCAAGCTTGTAGCGTCAGACCCAAGCTTGTAGCGTCAGACCCAAGCTTGTAGCGTCAGACCCAAGTTGCTTCAACAAAGTACTGAGTAAAGGGTCTGAATACTTATGTAAATGTGATATATATATATAGATTTTTTGATTTTTTAATATATATATAAATTAGCAAAAAAATATATAAATATTTTTGTTTTGTCATTATGGGGTATTATGTGTAGATTGATTAGGGAAAAAACTATTGAATCAATTTTATAATAAGGCTGTAACGTAACTATATGTGGAAAAAGTCAAGGGTTCTGAATACTTTCAGAAGGCACTGTAGACCAGTGGAGGCTGCAGAGGGGAGGACGACTCATAACAGTGGCTGGAACGGAGCAAAGGGAATGGCATCACACACATAGGAACTGCTCCAGTCATTACCACGAGCCTGTCCTTCCCAATTAAGGTGCCACCAACCTCATGTAGTATATACTATGTACCATAGCTAGTATAACTACACCTGTACATTGTATACTGTTCTACTCACGTTCCAAGATGTGATTCAGCCTAAGCTGCATTTCCTGTCCCTCGTCCCTCGTCTCTCCCACAGCTCCTAATGTAACAGTGACAGTGATGGTGTCTGGTAACTCAGTAGAGCAGCAGCTGAGAGGGCTGCAGAGAGCCACCCTGTACACAGTCAAAGCCCTGAGCCAGAAAGACAGTCTGCAGAGCACAGCCATCACTACCACCTTCACAACTGCCAGTGGTGAGTACACAGGGGGGAAACACACTGACATGCACAACATCACATGTAACTACAGTGTAGAACCTCAAAGATTTGAAGCTCAGAGTTACCGACTGACCGGTCAAAGTTACAAACATTTCAGTGCTCCAAACGACCTCTATTCCCGACACGTTGGTATTTCTGAGGTCCTGCTGCTTAGGGAAAAGAACCAGAAAGTACCTGTATGTGTGATGGTTTGTCCTTCAGCTGTAAAGGCCGGGGAGGTGGGCGCTCGTTCTGCTGTTGTATCATGGAAATCCCCCAGTGTTGCGTTCAGCAGATACAGAGTGACCTATCAGACGGCAGGAGAGGAGGTCAAGGTGAGCTTTATTCCTCACATGATACATTCGTATGAACTTAATACCACAACTATACTGCTACTATATTGTATACCAATGCTACAGATGTAGGATCTTCATTTGAGCCAGTTTGCTACAACAGGAAAATAATCCTACCGCAACAGAAACGTTGAATTATGTTTATTATAAGAAATGGACATTTTTATAAGGGCTGATACATTTTTTCTTAAGGGAAAATCAAGTCTGAAATTTCTAAGTGGAAATTACAAGCTTCAGAAGACTTTTTAAACCTCAAATACCAAAATAAATAAATAAATACTATCAAATGAAGATCCTGCAACTGTATACAATGTTGCGTCCCAAATGACCATATTCCTATAGTGTACTAGTTTTAACCAGGGCCCATAGTCAAAAGTAGTGCACTATATAGGAAATAGGGTGCCCTTTGGGACGGACTATATGAGGTGAAACAACAGTGCATGAGGTAAAACAGTTTCATTCATCTGTTTCTCTGGTCCTCTATCTCCCCAGGAGGTGATTCTGGACTCCACGGTGACAGAGTACAAGCTGACTGGACTGTTCTCTATGTCTAAGTACACAGTGCTGGTACAGGGAGAGAGAGAGGGGCAGTACACATCTATTGTCACCACTGACTTTATCACAGGTAGGTGTTACAGACCAGCAGTGAATTTCAAAAATGTACTTTGCATATGAGTCTCTCCATTTCATCAACTCAAGGGAGCAGGGTTACTTATCTTTTATAAGAGAATATAGTAATGGTATAGTAATGTTATAGTAATCGTTTAGTAATTGAATAGTAATCTTATAGTAATTGTATAGTAATCGTATAGTAATTGTATAGTAATTGTATAGTAATCTTATAGTAATTGTATAGTAATGTTATAGTAATGTTATAATAATTGTATAGTAATCTTATAGTAATTGTATAGTAATGTTATAGTAATTGTATAGTAATCGTATAGTAAATATATAGTAATTTTATAGTAATTGTATATTAATCGTATAGTAATTGTATAGTAATCGTATAGTAATTATATAGTAATCGTATAGTAATTGCATAGTAATCTTATAGTAATTGTATAGTAATTGTATAGTAATCTTATAGTAATTGTATAGTAATCTTATAGTAATTGTACCCCCTCGGCTCAGGAAAACTGCGCTTCCCGTTCCCCACGGAGTGTTCCCAGGAGCTGCTGAACGGAGCGCTCCAGTCAGGAGAGGTGGATCTATACCCAGAGGGCAAGGAAGGGAAGGCAGTCAGAGTCTACTGTGACATGGAGACTGAGGGAGGCGGCTGGACGGTAACATACAGGCTTCTCTCTCTCTCATGGGTTTGAATGGGATTGAATCATCAGCCATCTGATTCCAAAGGTTGACAATCACATTTCCTTTTGAATAGCTGCATTTTGTTGGACATAGTACGTGGGGGAATGGTAGAATGGCTATAAATGTGGGACATCTATGCATATTTATTTTCTATGGTGAGTCTGTCTGTTTCCAATATCAGCTTTGTGAATGTGTTGCATACTGTAGGTGTTCCAGAGGAGAATGAACGGGAAGACAGATTTCTTCAGAACCTGGAGTGACTACACTAATGGCTTTGGAAACCTCAGCGAGGAGTTCTGGCTCGGTAAGGTTTGGCTCAATGCTACTGATCCACTCAAAGTCCTCAGAAGAGGACAAACAGGAAACTGTAGTTCAGAGATGGGGTCATTTCTATTATCATTTCAGTAAATTCAGGAAGTAAACAGAAATTAATTTTCCAATTTTCTTTAATCCTTCTCTATGAGAACATTTTTAAATAGGAATTTCAGTCAACTTCTTGAATTGACTGAATAGAGGACATGCATAAAGATGGCGGCCCCCATGTACTTACCACAAATACCTAATTTGCAAAGTTCGTCCTATTATACAGTGGTTTCCATTATTCTTGTTTGGAATCTTCATTAGCTTCAGTAAATCTCCAAGATGGTGAAAATTTGAAAAAAAATAAACGAAAAAGTAAATTGTGCTGATTTACTGGCACATTGAGCCATGTCGTGCTTCGTAGTTTAAAAACTCTGTGAGTCATGCTAAAACAATGACGGCATATCCAAATTCTTTACGCACCCTCACCATTGAAATGGAATTGACCCCAACCATGCTAACTGCATCAACAGGGAGGCTACTACCAAAGCTTGAACATAGAGTACATAGTATATGTTTTAAATGATGTCCTAATCGTCTCTCTCTCTATCTCTCATCCATCCAGGTAATGAGCTGCTTCACAACCTGACCAGCATGGGCCCAGTGAGCCTGAGAGTGGACCTGCGTTCAGGCAACGATACGGCCTACGCCCATTACTCCAGCTTCACCATCGACTCAGAGGACAAACACTACGCCATCGAGGTGTCTGGATACACCGGCACTGCAGGTAAAAGGGGAGGGATGGAAGGAGAACGGAACACAGAGGAGAAAGGAATACAAGATATACATTCGCCAAGATAGAATGTGAGGACAGAGCCCAGCAGAGCAGAATGTACACTAGCCAAGATAGAATGTGAGGACAGAGCCTAGCAGAGCAGAATGTACACTAGCCAAGATAGAATGTGAGGACAGAGCCTAGCAGAGCAGAATGTACACTAGCCAAGATAGAATGTGAGGACAGAGCCCAGCAGAGCAGAATGTACACTAGCCAATATAGAATGTGAGGACAGAGCCCAGCAGAGCAGAATGTACACTAGCCAAGATAGAATGTGAGGACAGAGCCTAGCAGAGCAGAATGTACACTAGCCAAGATAGAATGTGAGGACAGAGCCTAGCAGAGCAGAATGTACACTAGCCAAGATAGAATGTGAGGACAGAGCCTAGCAGAGCAGAATGTACACTAGCCAAGATAGAATGTGAGGACAGAGCCTAGCAGAGCAGAATGTACACTAGCCAAGATAGAATGTGAGGACAGAGCCTAGCAGAGCAGAATGTACACTAGCCAATATAGAATGTGAGGACAGAGCCCAGCAGAGCAGAATGTACACTAGCCAAGATAGAATGTGAGGACAGAGCCCAGCAGAGCAGAATGTACACTAGCCAAGATAGAATGTGAGGACAGAGCCCAACAGAGCAGAATGTACACTAGCCAAGATAGAATGTGAGGACAGAGCCCAGCAGAGCAGAATGTACACTAGCCAAGATAGAATGTGAGGACAGAGCCGAGCAGAATGTACACTAGCCAAGATAGAATGTGAGGACAGAGCCCAGCAAAGCAGAATGTACACTAGCCAAGATAGAATGTGAGGACAGAGCCCAACAGAGCAGAATGTACACTAGCCAAGATAGAATGTGAGGACCGAGCCCAGCAGAGCAGAATGTACACTAGCCAAGATAGAATGTGAGGACAGAGCCCAGCAGAGCAGAATGTACACTAGCCAAGATAGAATGTGAGGACAGAGCCCAGCAGAGCAGAATGTACACTAGCCAAGATAGAATGTGAGGACAGAGCCTAGCAGAGCAGAATGTACACTAGCCAAGATAGAATGTGAGGACAGAGCCCAGCAGAGCAGAATGTACACTAGCCAAGATAGAATGTGAGGACAGAGCCTAGCAAAGCAGAATGTACACTAGCCAAGATAGAATGTGAGGACAGAGCCTAGCAGAGCAGAATGTACACTAGCCAAGATAGAATGTGAGGACAGAGCCTAGCAGAGCAGAATGTACACTAGCCAATATAGAATGTGAGGACAGAGCCCAGCAGAGCAGAATGTACACTAGCCAAGATAGAATGTGAGGACAGAGCCCAGCAGAGCAGAATGTACACTAGCCAAAATAGAATGTGAGGACAGAGCGAGCAGAGCAGAATGTACACTAGCCAAGATAGAATGTGAGGACAGAGCCCAGCAGAGCAGAATGTACACTAGCCAAGATAGAATGTGAGGACAGAGCAGAGCAGAGCAGAATGTACACTAGCCAAGATAGAATGTGAGGACAGAGCAGAGCAGAGCAGAATGTACACTAGCCAAAATAGAATGTGAGGACAGAGCGAGCAGAGCAGAATGTACACTAGCCAAGATAGAATGTGAGGACAGAGCAGAGCAGAGCAGAATGTACACTAGCCAAGATAGAATGTGAGGACAGAGCCGAGCAGAGCAGAATGTACACTAGCCAAGATAGAATGTGAGGACAGAGCCTAGCAAAGTAGGTGCTTAAGGTTGAGGAACCAAAACTCAAATAGCTCACAAACAAATATTCAATACGAGGTCAACCCCATGCACATAATTTCACTAAAGTTAACATTTTACTGAAGTTGGGGTGGGATTGGTCCCTCACTCTACAAATCCTGAATTGTACTTATTTCTTTCTTCCCCATCATGTCTATAAGGTGACTCCATGAGGTATCACAACGGGCGCCCATTCTCCACCAGAGACAAGGAGCCCCACCCCCTGGGCATCCACTGTGCCAGGGCCTACATGGGCGGCTGGTGGTACAAAAACTGCTACAAGACCAACCTCAACGGTCTCTATGGCACCAGCAGCAACAACCAGGTACGACTAGTATCAGTATCATCCCACTAAGTGCTTTTGTCGTTGCTTTGACATTTTGATTCCAGTACCTTTCCTGGTCTTTGCTATTCCAAGACAGCACCCCAATGTTGATATGCTATAAACACTGCACCACATCTCCAGTGTTTCAACTTGATCCATAGAGAATGATAGAGGACCCTTCTTTGTATCTGTCCAATTATGGCATCTGTGAGCACACGGGCAGCACCATTAAGGCCATCTTAATTTTGAATTAGTTTAAAAAAAAATCCTACTACTTATATGAGTTGGTAAACAAACTGAAAAGGTGCATACTGCCACATGGAGTGTGTTATTTGAACAGGTATAAAGCCAAGGTTTGTGAATTACTGCCACCTGTAGTTATGGAATGTTTGCTCATATGTAATTCATTGGCTTATCCCTCAGATGGAATTATGTGATCCTTCATTAGCCCACAGAAAGTCCCACCCAGTTGACTACTTCAAAATGGTGAAATTTCTCAATGACGATGCCCATGCTAAAACGGGCTTTTAGGCACTAGAGTCCTTTATCTATCTCTATGACTTGAACATACTTCTTATTTGAAGGTTTGTCATCTGCTATCAACTCCTATCAACTAATGTAACTGAATTGAAGTTTTGTCAACTCAACTTAATCTACTAAATGAACGTAACTCAACTGCTTGTGCTGTGTTATAGGGTGTGGTGTGGATAGACTGGCAGGGCAAAGACTCGTCCATTCCCTTCACTGAGATGAAGTTCCGACCGGCCGGGATCTCCGTCACAACCCACGGCTAAGACTGTCCTCTGACTCGTCCACCCCTAAAACCCTTCCTTTGAGAAACAGAAAAGTGGAGCACCAAGAGACCATAAACGTGTGGATGTCGCACTTCCTGCATCTGAAATTCCGCCACAATTTGCATGTCCAGTGGTCTTAACAGCCGTCACGACAGACAGCGTATCAGTCCGTACTTGTACTGTACAGTGCAGTGCACCAGGCTCCTGCTCTGTACCTTTATCATGCTGTCTCTCTCAGCTGTATTTGTAGACAGGAAATCTTTCTGATTGCAGCATGTTGTACAGTATTGTTTTATGACCCAACTCTTACTGTCTCCAACTCAATGACTGTTCTACTGTTCTGACCCCAAAGCATCCCTAGCTGATGCACATCACAAAGGTTACCCACCCCACTACTACTGTAATAAAAGATGCACTGTCTCACTCTATTGGAATAAATGAGGCGAATGAATGCCTGGATGGAGATGGGTTTTTAGTACTCAACTATGTGAGTGGTGTTGTGTGTGACTGACATCATAGGAATGATGTCAATCTGCTAACATGATTCTTCAGGTGTTGTCAAGGTTACTCATCACCATGTGTAGTTCACCAGACCACCTGTGACTGACATCATAGGAATGATGTCAATCTACTAAAATTATTCTTCAGGTGTTGCCAAGGTTACTCATCACCATGTGTAGCTCACCATGTGCATACATGCTTATTTCACATATTTCAGTTTTGTTCACAGATATAGTATTTTGTGAACTGATTTGAAATCTTTAGACAAGAAGAGAGAGAGTGCAGGAGATGGCCTCGGACAGGTTAGTGTCAGTAATAAGATGATGAAATCATCATTATTAAACACATTTCCAGTTGACAGTTATGCAATATGACACCCACACCCGGTCTGCGTCCCTAATGGCACCCTATTCCCTATGTAGTCCACTACGTTTGACCAGGGCCTATAGGGAATAGGGTGCCATTTGGGACACAGATTCAAACCCACCTACACAAACTGAGGCTATACATCCCTGGTGTGTTTCTGTCACCATCAGCATTTTCAATCAGTGACAATCTAACACAATCTAATTCACTTCTCCCTCCTCCAATAGGCATTTAGTTCCTGATCTAACAACTCAGCACACTCTGCTCTGAAATGTCCATTTATCAACGATTCATCTGTATACATTCATCTGTGAATCTGTATACAGATTCACAGGAAAGAAGATGAGTCGATATGGAGCTCAACTCCGTGAGGTCTCTAGCACTGCAGCATCCAGGGGAAAGATAACATATGAAGCTATTGGCTTGTCACATCTTACCACAGAAGCACCGACTGAGTGTGTTACAACTATTGAACAGACATTTTGCAGCAGAATGGCTTCAGTCACAAAGCTTAGCATTCTACTGGCCGTTGATGCCTATGAAGTGAAAGAACAAGGTGAGGAATCCTCCTTTTCCACGACTCCTGTGAGTGAAGACTACTGGTTGATCACCAGATCCTCAGCTGAAGAGAGTCTGCTGCTGTGAATACCTCTAACCCTTCACCTGAGAATTCCACCCTGGATGCAGACTTATGGGATCGTCTAAAAGCTATATGTGAATCTGAGGAACAATTCTTATCTCCAGATCAACAACCTCACTCAGTCAGACTCTGGGCGTTACAAGGTGGAGTGCAGGACAAATGGCACAGGGTCCAAACAGAAGAACATAGACCTCACCGTTTGCAGAACTACAGGCAAGAAGCCAGTTGTGCCATTTATCCAGTTAGGAGAGACAGTAGACCTGTTGTGTGGCACGGCAAGGGGTGGTGACAATGTGACCGTGCGGTGGTTATATTTGAACATCTGGGACAACATTAGTTCCCTAGCACCTTTCTTGGAGGACGAAATGAGATGGCAAATGGTTGAGAACAGCTCCACTCTACGTATCACCAACGTTACCACTGAGGACAAGATATCTTTTGTTTTAATGGTACTGGAGCCCCAGCAATGTGTTTACTGGGAGTTGATGGAAGTGAGGCCTGAGGCAATGTATGAATGAAACAAATGTACATGGTGGATGGTAGAGTGTCAGGGAATTACACCCTGGTCATCCCATCACTGATGCTGACCCACACAGGCTCCTGTAGATGGTTTAGGGGTTTCAGGATTCTTCAATGCTGTGATCAGCTGGTGTGCTGCAAGTCCGAGTCCCACACAGAGTTCTGGCCAGAGGGAAGAGAAGCTGCTCTCTGCTGTAACGCTGATCTCACTCAGCCTGCTGAGGTTGTATGGTACAGACAGAGTTCTGCCCAGAGGGAAGAGAAGCTGCTCTCTGCTGTAACGCTGATCTCACTCAGCCTGCTGAGGTTGTATGGTACAGACAGAGTTCTGCCCAGAGGGAAGAGAAGCTGCTCTCTGCTGTAACGCTGATCTCACTCAGCCTGCTGAGGTTGTATGGTACAGACAGAGTTCTGCCCAGAGGGAGGAGAAGCTGCTCTCTGCTGTAACGATGATCTCACTCAGCCTGCTGAGGTTGTATGGTACAGACAGAGTTCTGCCCAGAGGGAAGAGAAGCTGCTCTCTGCTGTAACGCTGATCTCACTCAGCCTGCTGAGGTTGTATGGTACAGACAGAGTTCTGCCCAGAGGGAGGAGAAGCTGCTCTCTGCTGTAACGCTGATCTCACTCAGCCTGCTGAGGTTGTATGGTACAGACAGACTTCTGCCCAGAGGGAAGAGAAGCTGCTCTCTGCTGTAACGCTGATCTCACTCAGCCTGCTGAGGTTGTATGGTACAGACAGAGTTCTGCCCAGAGGGAAGGGAAGCTGCTCTCTGCTGTAACGCTGATCTCACTCAGCCTGCTGAGGTTGTATGGTACAGACAGAGTTCTGCCCAGAGAGAAGAGAAGCTGCTCTCTGCTGTAACGCTGATCTCACTCAGCCTGCTGAGGTTGTATGGTACAGACAGAGTTCTGCCCAGAGGGAAGGGAAGCTGCTCTCTGCTGTAACGCTGATCTCACTCAGCCTGCTGAGGTTGTATGGTACAGACAGAGTTCTGCCCAGAGAGAAGAGAAGCTGCTCTCTGCTGTAACGCTGATCTCACTCAGCCTGCTGAGGTTGTATGGTACAGACAGAGTTCTGCCCAGAGGGAAGAGAAGCTGCTCTCTGCTGTAACGCTGATCTCACTCAGCCTGCTGAGGTTGTATGGTACAGACAGAGTTCTGCCCAGAGGGAAGGGAAGCTGCTCTCTGCTGTAACGCTGATCTCACTCAGCCTGCTGAGGTTGTATGGTACAGACAGAGTTCTGCCCAGAGGGAAGAGAAGCTGCTCTCTACTTTAACGCTGATCTCACTCAGCCTGCTGAGGTTGTATGGTACAGACAGAGTTCTGCCCAGAGGGAAGAGAAGCTGCTCTCTGCTGTAACGCTGATCTCACTCAGCCTGCTGAGGTTGTATGGTACAGACAGAGTTCTGCCCAGAGGGAAGAGAAGCTGCTGTCTGCTGTAACGCTGATCTCACTCAGCCTGCTGAGGTTGTATGGTACAGACAGAGTTCTGCCCAGAGGGAAGAGAAGCTGCTCTCAGATTTAACGCTGATCTCACTCAGCCTGCTGAGGTTGTATGGTACAGACAGAGTTCTGCCCAGAGGGAAGAGAAGCTGCTCTCTGCTGTAACGCTGATCTCACTCAGCCTGCTGAGGTTGTATGGTACAGACAGAGTTCTGCCCAGAGGGAAGGGAAGCTGCTCTCTGCTGTAACGCTGATCTCACTCAGCCTGCTGAGGTTGTATGGTACAGACAGAGTTCTGCCCAGAGGGAAGAGAAGCTGCTCTCTGCTGTAACGCTGATCTCACTCAGCCTGCCGAGGTTGTATGGTACAGACAGAGTTCTGCCCAGAGGGAGGAGAAGCTGCTCTCTGCTGTAACGCTGATCTCACTCAGCCTGCCGAGGTTGTATGGTACAGACAGAGTTCTGCCCAGAGGGAAGGGAAGCTGCTCTCTGCTGTAACGCTGATCTCACTCAGCCTGCTGAGGTTGTATGGTACAGACAGAGTTCTGCCCAGAGGGAAGAGAAGCTGCTCTCTGCTGTAACGCTGATCTCACTCAGCCTGCTGAGGTTGTATGGTACAGACAGAGTTCTGCCCAGAGGGAAGAGAAGCTGCTCTCTGCTGTAACGCTGATCTCACTCAGCCTGCTGAGGTTGTATGGTACAGACAGAGTTCTGCCCAGAGGGAAGGGAAGCTGCTCTCTGCTGTAACGCTGATCTCACTCAGCCTGCTGAGGTTGTATGGTACAGACAGAGTTCTGCCCAGAGGGAAGAGAAGCTGCTCTCGGCTGTAACGCTGATCTCACTCAGCCTGTTGAGGTTGTATGGTACAGACAGAGTTCTGCCCAGAGGGAAGAGAAGCTGCTCTCTGCTGTAACGCTGACTCACTCAGCCTGCTGAGGTTGTATGGTACAGACAGAGTTCTGCCCAGAGGGAGGAGAAGCTGCTCTCTGCTGTAACGCTGATCTCACTCAGCCTGCTGAGGTTGTATGGTACAGACAGACTTCTGCCCAGAGGGAAGAGAAGCTGCTCTCTGCTGTAACGCTGATCTCACTCAGCCTGCTGAGGTTGTATGTTACAGACAGAGTTCTGCCCAGAGGGAAGAGAAGCTGCTCTCTGCTGTAACGCTGATCTCACTCAGCCTGCTGAGGTTGTATGGTACAGACAGAGTTCTGCCCAGAGAGAAGAGAAGCTGCTCTCTGCTGTAACGCTGATCTCACTCAGCCTGCTGAGGTTGTATGGTACAGACAGAGTTCTGCCCAGAGAGAAGAGAAGCTGCTCTCTGCTGTAACGCTGATCTCACTCAGCCTGCTGAGGTTGTATGGTACAGACAGAGTTCTGCCCAGAGAGAAGGGAAGCTGCTCTCTGCTGTAACGCTGATCTCACTCAGCCTGCTGAGGTTGTATGGTACAGACAGAGTTCTGCCCAGAGGGAAGAGAAGCTGCTCTCTGCTGTAACGCTGATCTCACTCAGCCTGCTGAGGTTGTATGGTACAGACAGAGTTCTGCCCAGAGAGAAGGGAAGCTGCTCTCTGCTGTAACGCTGATCTCACTCAGCCTGCTGAGGTTGTATGGTACAGACAGAGTTCTGCCCAGAGGGAAGAGAAGCTGCTCTCAGATTTAACGCTGATCTCACTCAGCCTGCTGAGGTTGTATGGTACAGACAGAGTTCTGCCCAGAGGGAAGAGAAGCTGCTCTCTGCTGTAATGCTGATCTCACTCAGCCTGCTGAGGTTGTATGGTACAGACAGAGTTCTGCCCAGAGGGAAGAGAAGCTGCTCTCTGCTGTAACGCTGATCTCACTCAGCCTGCTGAGGTTGTATGGTACAGACAGACTTCTGCCCAGAGGGAAGAGAAGCTGCTCTCTGCTGTAACGCTGATCTCACTCAGCCTGCTGAGGTTGTATGGTACAGACAGAGTTCTGCCCAGAGGGAAGGGAAGCTGCTCTCTGCTGTAACGCTGATCTCACTCAGCCTGCTGAGGTTGTATGGTACAGACAGAGTTCTGCCCAGAGGGAAGAGAAGCTGCTCTCTGCTGTAACGCTGATCTCACTCAGCCTGCTGAGGTTGTATGGTACAGACAGAGTTCTGCCCAGAGGGAAGAGAAGCTGCTCTCTGCTGTAACGCTGATCTCACTCAGCCTGCTGAGGTTGTATGGTACAGACAGAGTTCTGCCCAGAGGGAAGAGAAGCTGCTCTCTGCTGTAACGCTGATCTCACTCAGCCTGCTGAGGTTGTATGGTACAGACAGAGTTCTGCCCAGAGAGAGGAGATGCTGCTCTCTGCTGTAATGCTGATCTCACTCAGCCTGCTGAGGTTGTATGGTACAGACAGAGTTCTGCCCAGAGGGAAGAGAAGCTGCTCTCTGCTGTAACGCTGATCTCACTCAGCCTGCTGAGGTTGTATGGTACAGACAGAGTTCTGCCCAGAGGGAAGAGAAGCTGCTCTCTGCTGTAACGCTGATCTCACTCAGCCTGCTGAGGTTGTATGGTACAGACAGAGTTCTGCCCAGAGGGAAGGGAAGCTGCTCTCTGCTGTAACGCTGATCTCACTCAGCCTGCTGAGGTTGTATGGTACAGACAGAGTTCTGCCCAGAGGGAAGAGAAGCTGCTCTCTGCTGTAATGCTGATCTCACTCAGCCTGCTGAGGTTGTATGGTACAGACAGAGTTCTGCCCAGAGGGAAGAGAAGCTGCTCTCTGCTGTAACGCTGATCTCACTCAGCCTGCTGAGGTTGTATGGTACAGACAGAGTTCTGCCCAGAGGGAAGGGAAGCTGCTCTCTGCTGTAACGCTGATCTCACTCAGCCTGCTGAGGTTGTATGGTACAGACAGAGTTCTGCCCAGAGGGAAGAGAAGCTGCTCTCTGCTGTAATGCTGATCTCACTCAGCCTGCTGAGGTTGTATGGTACAGACAGAGCGCTCTGGTGGACTATGTTATCATGGACACACAAAACATACTGTATGTCTGCCAACGCAGATATGATTTGAGGAAATGGAGGGCTGAATGAATGTGTCTTGTTCTCACTCCTCTTTGGTGCTCTCTAACGTCTCACTGGAGGACAGACCCATCTGATTTACGTTGAGAGAGATCCCTTTGTTGTCGATTCCACTTTCTATGCAGTGTTCTCGTCATTGCTGGGCTGTGTTCTGCTGGGGATGGTCTGCACTGTGATCACTGTGAACATGAAGACCACGAGAAGAGACTGTGCGTCTCTACAGACTCTGAGGACTGCAGCCCAGTCACAGGGACAACAGAGCAATGGAGAGGAAGAGGAGAGAGAGGAGAGAGAGGAAAGGGAAGAAAGGGAAGAGAGGGAAGAGAGAGGGGAAAGGATAGAGAGTGAAGAAAGTGAGTTATGAGAGAAGAGAGAGGGGAGGATGAGAGAGGGGAGAAAGAGAGAGTGGAGGAAGAGAGAGGGGAGAAAGAGAGAGGGGAGAAAGAGAGAGGGGAGGATGAGAGAGGGGAGAAAGAGAGAGGGGCGCGAAGAGAGAGGGGAGGAAGAGAGAGGGGAGGAAGAATATAGTTATGAGAGAGGCATGAGAGAGAGGAGGGAAGAGAGAGGATATGATCGAGTTATGAGAGAGGGGAGAGAAGAGAGAGGGGAGGATAGAGTTATGAGAGAGGGATGAGAGAAGAGAGAGGACAGGATAGAGTTATGAGAGAGGGGGGAAGAGAGAGGACAGGATAGAGTTATGAGAGAGGGGAGAGAGAGGACAGGATAGAGTTATGAGAGATGGGAGAGAAGAGAGAGGACAGGATAGAGTTATGAGACAGGGGAGGGAAGAGAGAGGATAGGATAGAGTTATGAGACAGGGGAGAGAAGAGAGAGGACAGGATAGAGTTATGAGAGAGGGGAGGGAAGAGAGAGGACAGGATAGAGTTATGAGACAGGGGAGAGAAGAGAGAGGACAGGATAGAGTTATGAGACAGGGGAGGGAAGAGAGAGGACAGGATAGAGTTATGAGAGAGGGGAGGGAAGAGAGAGGACAGGATAGAGTTATGAGACAGGGGAGGGAGGAGAGAGGACAGGATAGAGTTATGAGAGAGGGGAGGGAAGAGAGAGGACAGGATAGAGTTATGAGAGAGGGGAGGGAAGAGAGAGGACAGGATAGAGTTATGAGAGAGGGGAGGGAAGAGAGAGGACAGGATAGAGTTATGAGACAGGGGAGGGAAGAGAGAGGGCAGGATAGAGTTATGAGAGAGGGGAGAGAAGAGAGAGGACAGGATAGAGTTATGAGAGAGGGGAGGGAAGAGAGAGGACAGGATAGAGTTATGAGACAGGGGAGGGAAGAGAGAGGGCAGGATAGAGTTATGAGAGAGGGGAGAGAAGAGAGAGGACAGGATAGAGTTATGAGACAGGGGAGAGAAGAGAGAGGACAGGATAGAGTTATGAGAGAGGGGAGAGAAGAGAGAGGACAGGATAGAGTTATGAGACAGGGGAGAGAAGAGAGAGGACAGGATAGAGTTATGAGACAGGGGAGAGAAGAGAGAGGACAGGATAGAGTTATGAGAGAGGGGAGAGAAGAGAGAGGACAGGATAGAGTTATGAGAGAGGGGAGGGAAGAGAGAGGACAGGATAGAGTTATGAGAGAGGGGAGAGAAGAGAGAGGACATGATAGAGTTATGAGAGAGGGGAGAGAAGAGAGAGGACAGGATAGAGTTATGAGAGAGGGGAGGGAAGAGAGAGGACAGGATAGAGTTATGAGAGAGGGGAGGGAAGAGAGAGGACAGGATAGAGTTATGAGAGAGGGGAGAGAAGAGAGAGGACAGGATAGAGTTATGAGAGAGGGGAGAGAAGAGAGAGGACAGGATAGAGTTATGAGACAGGGGAGTATAGAGTTATGAGAGAGGGGAGGGAAGAGAGAGGACAGGATAGAGTTATGAGAGAGGGGAGGGAAGAGAGAGGACAGGATAGAGTTATGAGAGAGGGGAGGGAAGAGAGAGGACAGGATAGAGTTATGAGAGAGGGGAGGGAAGAGAGAGGACAGGATAGAGTTATGAGAGAGGGAAGGGAAGAGAGAGGACAGGATAGAGTTATGAGAGAGGGGAGAGAAGAGAGAGGACAGGATAGAGTTATGAGAGAGGGGAGGGAAGAGAGAGGACAGGATAGAGTTATGAGAGAGGGGAGGGAAGAGAGAGGACAGGATAGAGTTATGAGACAGGGGAGGGAAGAGAGAGGACAGGATAGAGTTATGAGAGAGGGGAGGGAAGAGAGAGGACAGGATAGAGTTATGAGAGAGGGGAGGGAAGAGAGAGGACAGGATAGAGTTATGAGACAGGGGAGGGAAGAGAGAGGACAGGATAGAGTTATGAGACAGGGGAGGGAAGAGAGAGGACAGGATAGAGTTATGAGACAGGGGAGTATAGAGTTATGAGAGAGGGGAGAGAAGAGAGAGGACAGGATAGAGTTATGAGAGAGGGGAGGGAAGAGAGAGGACAGGATAGAGTTATGAGACAGGGGAGTATAGAGTTATGAGAGAGGGGAGAGAAGAGAGAGGACAGGATAGAGTTATGAGAGAGGGGAGAGAAGAGAGAGGACAGGATAGAGTTATGAGACAGGGGAGAGAAGAGAGAGGACAGGATAGAGTTATGAGACAGGGGAGGGAAGAGAGAGGACAGGATAGAGTTATGAGAGAGGGGAGAGAAGAGAGAGGACAGGATAGAGTTATGAGACAGGGGAGAGAAGAGAGAGGACAGGATAGAGTTATGAGAGAGGGGAGAGAAGAGAGAGGACATGATAGAGTTATGAGAGAGGGGAGAGAAGAGAGAGGACAGGATAGAGTTATGAGAGAGGGGAGGGAAGAGAGAGGACAGGATAGAGTTATGAGACAGGGGAGTATAGAGTTATGAGAGAGGGGAGAGAAGAGAGAGGGCAGGATAGAGTTATGAGACAGGGGAGGGAAGAGAGAGGGCAGGATAGAGTTATGAGAGAGGGGAGAGAAGAGAGAGGACAGGATAGAGTTATGAGAGAGGGGAGGGAAGAGAGAGGACAGGATAGAGTTATGAGACAGGGGAGGGAAGAGAGAGGGCAGGATAGAGTTATGAGAGAGGGGAGAGAAGAGAGAGGACAGGATAGAGTTATGAGACAGGGGAGAGAAGAGAGAGGACAGGATAGAGTTATGAGAGAGGGGAGAGAAGAGAGAGGACAGGATAGAGTTATGAGACAGGGGAGAGAAGAGAGAGGACAGGATAGAGTTATGAGACAGGGGAGAGAAGAGAGAGGACAGGATAGAGTTATGAGAGAGGGGAGAGAAGAGAGAGGACAGGATAGAGTTATGAGAGAGGGGAGGGAAGAGAGAGGACAGGATAGAGTTATGAGAGAGGGGAGGGAAGAGAGAGGACAGGATAGAGTTATGAGAGAGGGGAGGGAAGAGAGAGGACAGGATAGAGTTATGAGACAGGGGAGGGAAGAGAGAGGACAGGATAGAGTTATGAGAGAGGGGAGGGAAGAGAGAGGACAGGATAGAGTTATGAGAGAGGGGAGGGAAGAGAGAGGACAGGATAGAGTTATGAGACAGGGGAGGGAAGAGAGAGGACAGGATAGAGTTATGAGACAGGGGAGGGAAGAGAGAGGACAGGATAGAGTTATGAGACAGGGGAGTATAGAGTTATGAGAGAGGGGAGAGAAGAGAGAGGACAGGATAGAGTTATGAGAGAGGGGAGGGAAGAGAGAGGACAGGATAGAGTTATGAGACAGGGGAGTATAGAGTTATGAGAGAGGGGAGAGAAGAGAGAGGACAGGATAGAGTTATGAGAGAGGGGAGAGAAGAGAGAGGACAGGATAGAGTTATGAGACAGGGGAGAGAAGAGAGAGGACAGGATAGAGTTATGAGACAGGGGAGGGAAGAGAGAGGACAGGATAGAGTTATGAGACAGGGGAGAGAAGAGAGAGGACAGGATAGAGTTATGAGAGAGGGGAGAGAAGAGTGAGGACAGAATAGAGTTATGAGAGAGGGGAGGGAAGAGAGAGGACAGGATAGAGTTATGAGAGAGGGGAGGGAAGAGAGAGGACAGGATAGAGTTATGAGACAGGGGAGTATAGAGTTATGAGAGAGGGGAGAGAAGAGAGAGGACAGGATAGAGTTATGAGACAGGGGAGGGAAGAGAGAGGACAGGATAGAGTTATGAGACAGGGGAGTATAGAGTTATGAGAGAGGGGAGGGAAGAGAGAGGACAGGATAGAGTTATGAGACAGGGGAGTATAGAGTTATGAGAGAGGGGAGAGAAGAGAGAGGACAGGATAGAGTTATGAGAGAGGGGAGGGAAGAGAGAGGACAGGATAGAGTTATGAGACAGGGGAGGGAAGAGAGAGGACAGGATAGAGTTATGAGAGAGGGGAGAGAAGAGAGAGGACAGGATAGAGTTATGAGAGAGGGGAGAGAAGAGAGAGGACAGGATAGAGTTATGAGACAGGGGAGGGAAGAGAGAGGACAGGATAGAGTTATGAGAGAGGGGAGAGAAGAGAGAGGACAGGATAGAGTTATGAGAGAGGGGAGAGAAGAGAGAGGACAGGATAGAGTTATGAGACAGGGGAGGGAAGAGAGAGGACAGGATAGAGTTATGAGAGAGGGGAGAGAAGAGAGAGGACAGAATAGAGTTATGAGAGAGGGGAGGGAAGAGAGAGGACAGGATAGAGTTATGAGAGAGGGGAGGGAAGAGAGAGGACAGGATAGAGTTATGAGAGAGGGGAGGGAAGAGAGAGGACAGGATAGAGTTATGAGAGAGGGGAGAGAAGAGAGAGGACAGGATAGAGTTATGAGACAGGGGAGAGAAGAGAGAGGACAGGATAGAGTTATGAGACAGGGGAGTATAGAGTTATGAGAGAGGGGAGAGAAGAGAGAGGACAGGATAGAGTTATGAGACAGGGGAGGGAAGAGAGAGGACAGGATAGAGTTATGAGAGAGGGGAGGGAAGAGAGAGGACAGGATAGAGTTATGAGAGAGGGGAGGGAAGAGAGAGGACAGGATAGAGTTATGAGAGAGGGGAGGGAAGAGAGAGGACAGGATAGAGTTATGAGACAGGGGAGAGAAGAGAGAGGACAGGATAGAGTTATGAGAGAGCGGAGAGAAGAGAGAGGACAGGATAGAGTTATGAGACAGGGGAGTATAGAGTTATGAGACAGGGGAGGGAAGAGAGAGGACAGGATAGAGTTATGAGACAGGGGAGGGAAGAGAGAGGACAGGATAGAGTTATGAGACAGGGGAGTATAGAGTTATGAGAGAGGGGAGAGAAGAGAGAGGACAGGATAGAGTTATGAGACAGGGGAGAGAAGAGAGAGGACAGGATAGAGTTATGAGAGAGGGGAGGGAAGAGAGAGGACAGGATAGAGTTATGAGAGAAGAGAGAGGACAGGATAGAGTTATGAGACAGGGGAGAGAAGAGAGAGGACAGGATGGAGTTATGAGACAGGGGAGGGAAGAGAGAGGACAGGATAGAGTTATGAGACAGGGGAGGGAAGAGAGATGACAGGATAGAGTTATGAGAGAGGGGAGAGAAGAGAGAGGACAGGATAGAGTTATGAGAGAGGGGAGAGAAGAGAGAGGGCAGGATAGAGTTATGAGAGAGGGGAGGGAAGAGAGAGGACAGGATAGAGTTATGAGAGAGGGGAGAGAAGAGAGAGGACAGGATAGAGTTATGAGAGAGGGGAGAGAAGAGAGAGGACAGGATAGAGTTATGAGAGAGGGGAGGGAAGAGAGAGGACAGGATAGAGTTATGAGAGAGGGGAGGGAAGAGAGAGGACAGGATAGAGTTATGAGACAGGGGAGGGAAGAGAGAGGACAGGATAGAGTCATGAGAGAGGGGAGAGAAGAGAGAGGGCAGGATAGAGTTATGAGACAGGGGAGGGAAGAGAGAGTACAGGATAGAGTTATGAGACAGGGGAGGGAAGAGAGAGGACAGGATAGAGTTATGAGACAGGGGAGTATAGAGTTATGAGAGAGGGGAGGGAAGAGAGAGGACAGGATATAGTTATGAGAGAGGGGAGGGAAGAGAGAGGACAGGATAGAGTTATGAGAGAGGGGAGGGAAGAGAGAGGACAGGATAGAGTTATGAGAGAGGGGAGAGAAGAGAGAGGACAGGATAGAGTTATGAGACAGGGGAGGGAAGAGAGAGGACAGGATAGAGTTATGAGAGAGGGGAGAGAGAGGACAGGATAGAGTTATGAGAGAGGGGAGGGAAGAGAGAGGACAGGATAGAGTTATGAGAGAGGGGAGGGAAGAGAGAGGACAGGATAGAGTTATGAGACAGGGGAGTATAGAGTTATGAGAGAGCGGAGAGAAGAGAGAGGACAGGATAGAGTTATGAGAGAGGGGAGGGAAGAGAGAGGACAGGATAGAGTTATGAGAGAGGGGAGAGAAGAGAGAGGACAGGATAGAGTTATGAGACAGGGGAGAGAAGAGAGAGGACAGGATAGAGTTATGAGAGAGGGAAGGGAAGAGAGAGGACAGGATAGAGTTATGAGAGAGCGGAGAGAAGAGAGAGGACAGGATAGAGTTATGAGACAGGGGAGGGAAGAGAGAGGACAGGATAGAGTTATGAGAGAGGGGAGGGAAGAGAGAGGACAGGATAGAGTTATGAGACAGGGGAGAGAAGAGAGAGGACAGGATAGAGTTATGAGAGAGGGGAGAGAAGAGAGAGGACAGGATAGAGTTATGAGAGAGGGGAGAGAAGAGAGAGGACAGGATAGAGTTATGAGAGAGGGGAGAGAAGAGAGAGGACAGGATAGAGTTATGAGAGAGGGAAGGGAAGAGAGAGGACAGGATAGAGTTATGAGAGAGGGGAGAGAAGAGAGAGGACAGGATAGAGTTATGAGAGAGGGGAGGGAAGAGAGAGGACAGGATAGAGTTATGAGAGAGGGGAGGGAAGAGAGAGGACAGGATAGAGTTATGAGACAGGGGAGGGAAGAGAGAGGACAGGATAGAGTTATGAGACAGGGGAGTATAGAGTTATGAGAGAGGGGAGAGAAGAGAGAGGACAGGATAGAGTTATGAGAGAGGGGAGAGAAGAGAGAGGACAGGATAGAGTTATGAGAGAGGGAGAGAAGAGAGAGGACAGGATTGAATTATGAGAGAGGGGAGGGAAGAGAGAGGACAGGATAGAGTTATGCGACAGGGGAGAGAAGAGAGAGGACAGGATAGAGTTATGAGAGAGAGGAGGGAAGAGAGAGGACAGGATAGAGTTATGAGAGAGGGGAGAGAAGAGAGAGGACAGGATAGAGTTATGAGACAGGGGAGTATAGAGTTATGAGAGAGGGGAGGGAAGAGAGAGGACAGGATAGAGTTATGAGAGAGGGGAGGGAAGAGAGAGGACAGGATAGAGTTATGAGACAGGGGAGGGAAGAGAGAGGACAGGATAGAGTTATGAGACAGGGGAGAGAAGAGAGAGGACAGGATGGAGTTATGAGAGAGGGGAGGGAAGAGAGAGGACAGGATAGAGTTATGAGACAGGGGAGTATAGAGTTATGAGAGAGGGGAGAGAAGAGAGAGGACAGGATAGAGTTATGAGAGAGGGAGAGAAGAGAGAGGACAGGATAGAGTTATGAGAGAGGGGAGGGAAGAGAGAGGACAGGATAGAGTTATGAGAGAGGGGAGAGAAGAGAGAGGACAGGATGGAGTTATGAGACAGGGGAGGGAAGAGAGAGGACAGGATAGAGTTATGAGACAGGGGAGTATAGAGTTATGAGAGAGGGGAGAGAAGAGAGAGGACAGGATAGAGTTATGAGACAGGGGAGGGAAGAGAGAGGACAGGATAGAGTTATGAGACAGGGGAGTATAGAGTTATGAGAGAGGGGAGAGAAGAGAGAGGACAGGATAGAGTTATGAGACAGGGGAGGGAAGAGAGAGGACAGGATAGAGTTATGAGACAGGGGAGAGAAGAGAGAGGACAGGATAGAGTTATGAGAGAGGGGAGAGAAGAGAGAGGGCAGGATAGAGTTATGAGAGAGGGGAGAGAAGAGAGAGGACAGGATAGAGTTATGAGAGAGGGGAGAGAAGAGAGAGGACAGGATAGAGTTATGAGAGAGGGGAGGGAAGAGAGAGGACAGGATAGAGTTATGAGACAGGGGAGTATAGAGTTATGAGAGAGGGGAGAGAAGAGAGAGGACAGGATAGAGTTATGAGAGAGGGGAGGGAAGAGAGAGGACAGGATAGAGTTATGAGAGAGGGGAGGGAAGAGAGAGGACAGGATAGAGTTATGAGACAGGGGAGGGAAGAGAGAGGACAGGATAGAGTTATGAGACAGGGGAGTATAGAGTTATGAGAGAGGGGAGAGAAGAGAGAGGACAGGATAGAGTTATGAGAGAGGGGAGAGAAGAGAGAGGACAGGATAGAGTTATGAGAGAGGGAGAGAAGAGAGAGGACAGGATTGAATTATGAGAGAGGGGAGGGAAGAGAGAGGACAGGATAGAGTTATGCGACAGGGGAGAGAAGAGAGAGGACAGGATAGAGTTATGAGAGAGGGGAGAGAAGAGAGAGGACAGGATAGAGTTATGAGAGAGGGAAGAGAGAAGAGAGAGGACAGGATAGAGTTATGAGAGAGGGAAGAGAGAGGACAGGATAGAGTTATGAGAGAGGGGAGAGAAGAGAGAGGACAGGATAGAGTTATGAGACAGGGGAGTATAGAGTTATGAGAGAGGGGAGGGAAGAGAGAGGACAGGATAGAGTTATGAGAGAGGGGAGGGAAGAGAGAGGACAGGATAGAGTTATGAGACAGGGGAGGGAAGAGAGAGGACAGGATAGAGTTATGAGACAGGGGAGAGAAGAGAGAGGACAGGATGGAGTTATGAGAGAGGGGAGGGAAGAGAGAGGACAGGATAGAGTTATGAGACAGGGGAGTATAGAGTTATGAGAGAGGGGAGAGAAGAGAGAGGACAGGATAGAGTTATGAGAGAGGGAGAGAAGAGAGAGGACAGGATAGAGTTATGAGAGAGGGGAGGGAAGAGAGAGGACAGGATAGAGTTATGAGAGAGGGGAGAGAAGAGAGAGGACAGGATGGAGTTATGAGACAGGGGAGGGAAGAGAGAGGACAGGATAGAGTTATGAGACAGGGGAGTATAGAGTTATGAGAGAGGGGAGAGAAGAGAGAGGACAGGATAGAGTTATGAGACAGGGGAGGGAAGAGAGAGGACAGGATAGAGTTATGAGACAGGGGAGTATAGAGTTATGAGAGAGGGGAGAGAAGAGAGAGGACAGGATAGAGTTATGAGACAGGGGAGGGAAGAGAGAGGACAGGATAGAGTTATGAGACAGGGGAGAGAAGAGAGAGGACAGGATAGAGTTATGAGAGAGGGGAGAGAAGAGAGAGGGCAGGATAGAGTTATGAGAGAGGGGAGAGAAGAGAGAGGACAGGATAGAGTTATGAGAGAGGGGAGAGAAGAGAGAGGACAGGATAGAGTTATGAGAGAGGGGAGGGAAGAGAGAGGACAGGATAGAGTTATGAGACAGGGGAGTATAGAGTTATGAGAGAGGGGAGAGAAGAGAGAGGACAGGATAGAGTTATGAGACAGGGGAGGGAAGAGAGAGGACAGGATGGAGTTATGAGAGAGGGGAGAGAAGAGAGAGGACAGGATGGAGTTATGAGAGAGGGGAGAGAAGAGAGAGGACAGGATAGAGTTATGAGACAGGGGAGTATAGAGTTATGAGAGAGGGGAGAGAAGAGAGAGGACAGGATAGAGTTATGAGACAGGGGAGGGAAGAGAGAGGACAGGATAGAGTTATGCGACAGGGGAGAGAAGAGAGAGGACAGGATAGAGTTATGAGACAGGGGAGAGAAGAGAGAGGACAGGATAGAGTTATGAGACAGGGGAGGGAAGAGAGAGGACAGGATAGAGTTATGAGAGAGGGGAGAGAGAGGACAGGATAGAGTTATGAGAGAGGGGAGGGAAGAGAGAGGACAGGATAGAGTTATGAGAGAGGGGAGAGAAGAGAGAGGACAGGATAGAGTTATGAGACAGGGGAGTATAGAGTTATGAGAGAGGGGAGGGAAGAGAGAGGACAGGATAGAGTTATGAGAGAGGGGAGGGAAGAGAGAGGACAGGATAGAGTTATGAGACAGGGGAGGGAAGAGAGAGGACAGGATAGAGTTATGAGACAGGGGAGAGAAGAGAGAGGACAGGATGGAGTTATGAGAGAGGGGAGGGAAGAGAGAGGACAGGATAGAGTTATGAGACAGGGGAGTATAGAGTTATGAGAGAGGGGAGGGAAGAGAGAGGACAGGATAGAGTTATGAGAGAGGGGAGGGAAGAGAGAGGACAGGATAGAGTTATGAGACAGGGGAGGGAAGAGAGAGGACAGGATAGAGTTATGAGACAGGGGAGAGAAGAGAGAGGACAGGATGGAGTTATGAGAGAGGGGAGGGAAGAGAGAGGACAGGATAGAGTTATGAGACAGGGGAGTATAGAGTTATGAGAGAGGGGAGAGAAGAGAGAGGACAGGATAGAGTTATGAGAGAGGGAGAGAAGAGAGAGGACAGGATAGAGTTATGAGAGAGGGGAGGGAAGAGAGAGGACAGGATAGAGTTATGAGAGAGGGGAGAGAAGAGAGAGGACAGGATGGAGTTATGAGACAGGGGAGGGAAGAGAGAGGACAGGATAGAGTTATGAGACAGGGGAGTATAGAGTTATGAGAGAGGGGAGAGAAGAGAGAGGACAGGATAGAGTTATGAGACAGGGGAGGGAAGAGAGAGGACAGGATAGAGTTATGAGACAGGGGAGTATAGAGTTATGAGAGAGGGGAGAGAAGAGAGAGGACAGGATAGAGTTATGAGACAGGGGAGGGAAGAGAGAGGACAGGATAGAGTTATGAGACAGGGGAGAGAAGAGAGAGGACAGGATAGAGTTATGAGAGAGGGGAGAGAAGAGAGAGGGCAGGATAGAGTTATGAGAGAGGGGAGAGAAGAGAGAGGACAGGATAGAGTTATGAGAGAGGGGAGAGAAGAGAGAGGACAGGATAGAGTTATGAGAGAGGGGAGGGAAGAGAGAGGACAGGATAGAGTTATGAGACAGGGGAGTATAGAGTTATGAGAGAGGGGAGAGAAGAGAGAGGACAGGATAGAGTTATGAGACAGGGGAGGGAAGAGAGAGGACAGGATGGAGTTATGAGAGAGGGGAGAGAAGAGAGAGGACAGGATGGAGTTATGAGAGAGGGGAGAGAAGAGAGAGGACAGGATAGAGTTATGAGACAGGGGAGTATAGAGTTATGAGAGAGGGGAGAGAAGAGAGAGGACAGGATAGAGTTATGAGACAGGGGAGGGAAGAGAGAGGACAGGATAGAGTTATGAGACAGGGGAGTATAGAGTTATGAGAGAGGGGAGAGAAGAGAGAGGGCAGGATAGAGTTATGAGACAGGGGAGAGAAGAGAGAGGACAGGATAGAGTTATGAGAGAGGGGAGGGAAGAGAGAGGACAGGATAGAGTTATGAGAGAGGGGAGGGAAGAGAGAGGACAGGATAGAGTTATGAGACAGGGGAGAGAAGAGAGAGGACAGGATAGAGTTATGAGAGAGGGGAGAGAAGAGAGAGGACAGGATAGAGTTATGAGACAGGGGAGAGAAGAGAGAGGACAGGATAGAGTTATGAGAGAGGGGAGGGAAGAGAGAGGACAGGATAGAGTTATGAGAGAGGGGAGGGAAGAGAGAGGACAGGATAGAGTTATGAGACAGGGGAGGGAAGAGAGAGGACAGGATAGAGTTATGAGACAGGGGAGGGAAGAGAGAGGACAGGATAGAGTTATGAGACAGGGGAGTATAGAGTTATGAGAGAGGGGAGAGAAGAGAGAGGACAGGATAGAGTTATGAGACAGGGGAGGGAAGAGAGAGGACAGGATAGAGTTATGAGACAGGGGAGGGAAGAGAGAGGACAGGATAGAGTTATGAGACAGGGGAGAGAAGAGAGAGGGCAGGATAGAGTTATGAGAGAGGGGAGGGAAGAGAGAGGACAGGATAGAGTTATGAGACAGGGGAGTATAGAGTTATGAGACAGGGGAGAGAAGAGAGAGGACAGGATAGAGTTATGAGACAGGGGAGGGAAGAGAGAGGACAGGATAGAGTTATGAGACAGGGGAGAGAAGAGAGAGGGCAGGATAGAGTTATGAGAGAGGGGAGGGAAGAGAGAGGACAGGATAGAGTTATGAGAGAGGGGAGAGAAGAGAGAGGACAGGATAGAGTTATGAGACAGGGGAGTATAGAGTTATGAGACAGGGGAGAGAAGAGAGAGGACAGGATAGAGTTATGAGACAGGGGAGAGAAGAGAGAGGGCAGGATAGAGTTATGAGAGAGGGGAGGGAAGAGAGAGGACAGGATAGAGTTATGAGAGAGGGGAGAGAAGAGAGAGGACAGGATAGAGTTATGAGAGAGGGGAGGGAAGAGAGAGGACAGGATAGAGTTATGAGAGAGGGGAGAGAAGAGAGAGGACAGGATAGAGTTATGAGACAGGGGAGGGAAGAGAGAGGACAGGATAGAGTTATGAGAGAGGGGAGAGAAGAGAGAGGACAGGATAGAGTTATGAGACAGGGGAGGGAAGAGAGAGGACAGGATAGAGTTATGAGACAGGGGAGAGAAGAGAGAGCAGATCATTCTCAAAACTCAAATGAAAACATTTATTTTTCAAATTGCCTTGAATGATTCCTATTAATATTTTGCAATGTGATACTTTGGTCCCATCTTTTGACTTCTATGTGAACTCGTGCTGTATAGGTTCCACCTCTGTTCCTATCTGAGTCTTTCCGGCAAAGTAAACATCATCCTCTTTAAAATCACATGTCCTTCAGAAAGACCCTGCCTTGGTGAAACCTAACCTCGGCTGACCAAAGGACTTCAATCATCCTCCAACTTGGAGCCATATTTCCACCCAGTTGCACCATGAGAACAAGCCAAAGACCTTCAGTGGTTTGGTGTGTCAGGTCAACGTGTTACTGAGATATCCAAGGATATCGGCCGTCGTAGTTTCTCAGCTGTTGTTTTTTCCACCATATAAATACATTGAAATAATAGTTGGTTATCCAGAGGGTCAAGACAAGACAATATTTACCCATCCTTGAGCAGGACCATGCCAACACTGAAGAGGGCACATGCAGGGTCTGTGAGGAGTCTGTATAAAAGGGAAGACCAGAGTGAAAGGTGATTTTGGGGGGACAAGGAGAGAGGGACTTAAAGCCTGCATAATGACAGCGTATGTGTCAGTGGTGAGTGTAGGTGCTGTGGTCGTGCTTACACTGTTATGGATCCTGCTCATCTACCGCCCTGGAAAAGGAGTCACACAGGGAGAACCCAATGGATGTCAGTCAGCAGGTAATCAATACAATGCTCTTTCTTCCTTCATGTACTGTACAGTCTATGTCCTACAGGTAAAGGGCCAATTAGTTGTTGAAACACAGACAAAGCCCTCTCCCCATCACTGTTTCGCTATAAAGCTGAGAGATGTGGCTGGAGAAATGTCATCTCTCTCAAATTCATAGACAGAGCTATCCATAATATCGACATGATAGTTGTAACCATGTTTTGACGCTCTACAGTGTTTGTTGACATTTACTTTGTTTACAAACACCGGAGTAAAACAATCTAATATTTTGGTTCTGATGGGGAACAACAGTGGAACTAAGCTCATTAAGGCATTTATAAGTTATATTCTTTAAGAATCAATGGGTACATTTCCTTAATATCATACATATCATGGCTGTAGCAACTGCTGATTGGCCCTTCAAGGGTCTAGGACAATCTATGACAGTCTGTTCAACGATCTATATCAAAAGCTGCTTTACCTGGAACTCTGCTTATCATTAGATTATAGGCTATGAATAGGCCTTATGTAAACCTCAATGTAAACGGTAATAGGACAAGTCATTTTCCATATGGGCACGTGGCTTCGCTTGATTAGCAATGGTCAACAGTAACATTATGAAGAGAATGACAACCAACTTTCCCTTTGTGTACCTACTGTATGTTATCCAGCTCCTCCATCCCAAGCTGTTGGGTCTAGACTTCTACACTCTTTCTATCAGTTCTTTCCCCGTTCTCTCTCTCCCTCTCTCTCTGGCCCTCTCTCTCTCCCTCTGCTGGGCAACATGCTGGAGCTGGCACACGACCACCTGCCCAGTCACCTGACCTCCCTGGCACGTCGCTATGGCAACATCTACCGCCTCAAGTGTGGCAACACCAGTAATGAAGTCACTTCCAACCAAGTGACTCAAGTTATCTCTGTTTGAAGACAGTTAGAATAGTTGTTGATACATGTAACATCCTCAGTGTGTGAACGGTTTAAGTATTACAGTACGCTTGTCTTGACTCTGTATTTTCTGTTTGCTGCAGCCATGGTGGTATTAAACAGTGGTGACATCATCAGAGAAGCCTTGGTGAAGAAATGGTCTGACTTTGCTGGGAGACCACATTCTTACACCGGTAAAGAACACGTTACTAGAACCACCCGAGTATTCCCAGCAACCATCACTCACTTCTGTTACTCTGAGCCAACAGTGCTTTTGATTCAAATGATTTACTCTTCACCTCCCTCTCTTTCTTCGCCCTCCATTTCGCCCCACCCTCCCTCTCTCTCTCTCTCTCCCTCTGTCTCTCTCTCTACCCCACTCTCCCCCTCCCTCCCTACCTGTCTCTCAGGAGACGTGGTGTCAGGGGGAGGCCGCTCCATCTCTCTGGGGGACTACAGTGAGGAGTGGAGGGCCCATCGCCGTCTGGCCCATAATGCACTGCAACGCTGCTCCCAGCAGTCGCTCCACGGGGTCATCCAGAAACAGGCCCTCCACCTGAGACAAGTAGAGATGAAACACATGACAGTTCTGAACTTGTTTTGGCTTTGTCATTACGGGCTAGTGTGTGATCAGATGTGTATTTATTTAGATTAAGGCTGTAACGTAACAACATTTGGAAAAAGAGAAAGGGTCTGAATACGTTCAGAATGACCTGTATATGTACAAATTCATTGTTTTACACAATATTTTAACGCATTTGATCGGTTTCTCAAAGGAAAGCTTCCCTGACCAAGATGGATGATTGTTTGTCATGTTGCTAGGATCCTAATCTGGGTTAAACCAGAACTAAAATCTTTTGTCATTTGTTCAGATGCTTGATTAGGTTCTGGGGGTAAGCCTGTTAGAAATAAAGATTTCTGGTTTGTGAAGTATCCACCCTCACAAAAATAATCTCTCAGCTTCAGCGTTCTAGAGTTCTATATGTAATTATATGGTTGTATGCTCCTGCAATGTTTACTCCACGAAGACCTTCCACCTTTCTGGGGGTCAAAACATTGTAATGAACTATAATGGAGCATACACCAATGTGGAGGTATTTCGAACCCTTGCACAGAACACAGAACACTTTCTCTACCAAGGGAGGGAACAGCAGCATGGAACAAATACACTGTGTTCTGAGAAGGAATGTTAACCAACATGTACCAGTACACTGACTGACTCAACTGGAGATTACACAATGCAACACAACCTCAGCAACATGCCAACCACAACTTAATGATGTATCACGTGTTCTACTTCTTGTTTGTGGCCTTGTGTATTGACGATGTAGTGGTTTCAAATTGAAAAAGTTACAGCCCAAAAAAAGTTGAAGTGACAAGTCAGCGGGGTAACTCATCTTCTTAAGTGGAGGCAATCGATATGTAGTTTACAGTGAGGGAGTTTATATCTGAATATGTAACCTGTGATCCATCAGGTGCTGCTGGACTATAACGGCAGAGCTGTGGATCTCTCGGAGGATTTCACTGTAGCAGCCAGTAACGTCATCACCACACTGGCCTTTGGGAAAGAGGTGAGGATCACACCGGGGTTAAAATAGTATGTGTTGTCTGTGCTTGATTGAGCTTGCCTGGCACAACGGAACCAATGGAACAGTCCCAAAAAAAGAAAGCACTCTGGCCATTTGATCTGGCTGCTCCAGGCAGGCTCAATCAAGTATCTGGAAGAAAACCAACACTATTGAAGCTGGCTATCTGTCAGTACTCTGAGTCTGTACAGTGTATACACCAGGAGTGGCACCCTATTCCCTATATAGTGCACTACTTGGGCTTTGGTGAAAATGTAGTGCACTATATAGGGAGTAGGGTGTTATTTGGGACATAACCCAGAATTAGAATGAAGAGAGACACCAGGTTTGGCCAAGGGATAACCATGACGGAAATATAGTCATGTATTTTATTAACCACTGCGTGGGTAAGCTATCTAAAAGCAGAGGCACGATAAGCAGTTATATATCACAGTTGGAAAATTGAACCAGGCTGGTTATCTAGTGGGGTTGGTGATCAAATCAAATCAAATTGCATTTGTCACATGTGCCGAATACAACAGGTGTAGACTTTACAGTGAAATGCATACTTACAAGCCCTTAAACAACAATGCAGTTTTAAGAAAAATACCTAAATAAATAAATAAATAAGAGTAACAAATCACTGAAGAGCAGCATTAAAATAACAATAGTGAGACTATATACAGGGGGTACCGGTACAGAGTCAATGTGTGGGGGAACCAGTTAGTCGAGGTAATTGAGGTAATATGTACATGTAGGTAGAGTTATTAAAGTGACTATGCATAGATAATAACAGAGAGTAGCAGCGGTGTCAAAGAGCAATGCAAATAGTCTAGTTAGTCATTTGATTAGATGTTCAGGAGTCTTATGGCTTGGGGGTAAAAGCTGTTGAGAAGCCTCTTGGATCTAGACTTGGAGCTCCAGTACCGCTTACCGTGCGGTAGCAGCAAGAACAGTCTATTACCATGGGTGGCTGGAGTCTTTGACAATTTCCAGGGCCTTCCTCTGACACCGCCTGGTATAGAGGTTCTGGATGGCAGGAAGCTTGGCCCCAGTGTTGTACTGGGCTGTACGGACTACTCTCTGTAGTACCTTGCGGTCGGAGGCCGAACAGTTGCCATACCAGGCAGTGATGCAACCCGTCAAGATGCTCTCGATGGTGCAGCTGTAGAACCTTTTGAGGATCTGAGGACCCATGCCAAATCTTTTCAGTCTCCTGAGGGGAAATAGGTTTTGTCGTGCCCTCTTCATGACTGTCTTGGTGTGCTTGCACCATGTTAGTTTGTTGGTGATGTGGACACCAAGGAACTTGAAGCTCTCAACCTGCTCCACTACAGCCCTGTCAATGAGAATGGGGACGTGCTCGGTCCTCCTTTTCCTGTAGTCCACAATCATCTCCTTTGTCTGGATCACGTTGAAGGAGAGGTTGTTGTCCTTGCACCACACGGCCAGGTCTCTGACCTCCTCCCTATAGGCTGTCTCGTTGCTGTCGGTGATCAGGCCTATCACTGTTGTGTCATCGGCAAACTTAATGATGGTGTTGGAGTCGTGCCTGGCTGTGCAGTCATGAGTGAACAGGGAGTACAGGAGGGGACTGAGCACGGACCCCTGAGGGGCCCCCGTATTGAGGATCAGCGTGGCGGATGTGTTGTTACCTACCCTTACCACCTTGGGGGCGGCCTGTCAGGAAGTCCAGAATCCAGTTGCAGAGGGAGGAGTTTAGTCCCAGGGCCCTTAGCTTAGTGATGAGCTTTGAGGACACTATGGTGTTGAACGCTGAACTGTAGTCAAAGAATAGCATTCTCACATAGGTGTTCCTTTTGTCCAGGTGCGAAAGGGCAGTGTGGAAGGCAATAGAGATTGCATCATCTGTGGATCTGTTGGGGCAGTATGCAAATTGGAGTGGGTCTAGGGGTTTTGGGATAATGGTGTTGATGTGATCCATGACCAGCCTTTCAAAGCACTTCATGGCTACAGACGTGAGTGCTACGGGTCAGTAGTCAGTTAGGCAGGTTACCTTAGTGTTCTTGGGCACAGAGACTATGGTGGTCTGCTTGAAACATGTTGGTATTACAGACTCAGACAAGGAGAGGTTGAAAATGTCAGTGAAGACACTTGCCAGTTGGTCAGCGCATGCTCGGGTACACATCCTGGTAATCCGTCTGGCCCTGCGGCCTTGTGAATGTTGACCTGTTAAAAGGTCTTACTCACATCGGCTGTGGAGAGCGTGATCACACAGTCGTCCGTGTGTTTTGGGTATGTGGGTGGTGTGCTTACAGTAATAGCCATGCATGGTTAGTTTACTGTTAAGGTTGTGCAACTTTACGCAATGAATGACACCAAATTGACCAACAACACATTTTGATCCAAAAAAACTCCCACTGGGCAAACACTGGTTGAATCAACATTGTTTCCAAGTCATTTCAACGCAAAATCTATGTGATGAAGTTGAATCAACGTGGGAAACTAATTGGATTTGCAAAAACTCATCAACGTAAGGGATTTATTTATTATTTTACCCAACTTTAACCTAAATCCAATGACAAGGTGATATTTTTAGTTGATTTCACGTTGAATTCACGTTAGTTGACAACTCAAACAAATGTAAATCAAAACTAAACGTTGAACTGATGTCTGTGCCCAGTGGGTTATGTAACAGTACTGTACATTGTTTCAGTGTTGAAGTAATATCTCATTATATCCCAGTTTAATCTAACAACAACCTGAAAGAGTTTAGCAATCCTTTATACAAGAAAAACGTATTGGTGCTTTATGAATACTGTAAAATCATGTTATAGAAGGTGGAAAAGGGTTATGCCACATATGGTAAAGCATCTACTGTACTACTGTGTGTACTGTAAATAATAATACTGATAATAATTATGATAATACTAGGATAATGATAATAATAATTATGATAATAATAATAATTTTGATAATGATAATAATAATAACAAATGGGATTTTTTAATAACTTTTCAACGAGCCAAAGACGCTTTACATACAGTAGTATCAAATGGAATAAGTGGGACTTCCTGTAATATATTGTAACGGTCATCGTTGCATGAAGAAGTGGACCAAAGCGCAACGTGGTAAGTGTTCATGATTTGTTGAAAAAAACTGAACACTGAATAACAAAAACAACAAAGAGAACGACCGAAACAGTTCTGTCTGGTGCAGACACACAAAGAACAGAAAACAACTACCCACAAAACACAGGTGGGAAAAGGCTACCTAAGTATGGTTCTCAATCAGAGACCACGATAGACAGCTGCCTCTGATTGAGAACTACACCCGGCCAAACACATAGAAATAGACAACATAGAACACAAAACATAGAATGCCCACCCCAACTCACGCCCTGACCAAACCAAAATAGAGACATTAAAAGGATCTCTAAGGTTAGAGCGTGACATATATTGATTCATTTGTCTGTGTTTGTGACCCCTGTCTATTTGTCTGTGTCTTTTAGTATGAGAAGAGTTCTGCAGAGCTGCAGAGACTGCATGGCTGTCTTAATGAGATCGTGTCTCTATGGGGCTCTCCCTGGATCTCTGCTCTGGACTCCTTCCCACTGCTCAGGGTCGGTCAAGTTTATACACTCATACTACACTATCTGACAGGGAAACTGCATGCACAGACAGCTACTCTGATACACACATTAAAATGTCTAAAATGGTGCAAACAAAAGTGGGAATATGTGATTCTCTTGTGTAATTATATTGATCTGTTCCCATTTGTCCAAGAAATTGCCCAATCCTCCGTTCTCCCGTCTTCTGAAAGAGGTGGCCAGGAGAGATGAAATCATCAGAACACATCTGGATGAGTACAGGGTTGGTGTGAATACTGTAGCTTCTTTTTCAAACGTTTGTTCAAGTAGCCAGCAGCAAACACAAATACAATCATGTCAAAGTTTTAAAAAAGCATCTGTAATGTAATATTGGTACATTGGTAGCATATGGAATATATGAACTGTATTGCTGCCACAGATGCAGGCACTGAGCAAAACATCTGAGGAAGCCATTGCCATCACAAGCGCTCTCCTCAACGGCCTTGGGAAGCCCCAGGACACAACACAGGGCGTGGTAGGTTCTGGCTTATCATGGTTTACAACCTGAACTCAGATGTAGACGTAAGATAGTAAAGTGAATCCGGGCCCCTACAATTAGTATTATAGGTTACGTTTTGTATAGTATGCATTAATTGAAATTCGTACAATATGTTATGAATTTGCAAAAAGTATGATATGTTGCGAATTCTAATTTGTTGTGGCTAACATTAGCTAGGTGGCTAAGGCTAACGTTAGAAAGGCTAGGGGTTAGGGTTAGGAGTTAAGGTTGGGGTTTGGAGTTAGATTAAAGGGTTACAGTTTTGGTTAGGGGAAGGGTTAGCTAACATGCTAAGTAGTTGCAAAGCATCTAAAAAGTAGTAACCTGTCCCAGACCTGTTGTTTTTCAACTCTTAATGATCAGCTATGAAAAGCCAACTGAAAATTATTCATGATTATTATTTGACCATGCTTGTCACTTATGAACATTTTTGAACATCTTGGCATAGTTCTGTTATAATCTCCACCCGGCACAGCCAGAAGAGGACTGGCCACCCCTCATAGCCTGGTTCCTCTCTAGGTTTCTTCCTAGGTTTTGGCCTTTCTAGGGAGTTTTTCCTAGCCACCGTGCTTCTACACCTGCATTCTAGCTGTTTGGGGTTTTAGGCTGGGTTTCTGTACAGCACTTCGAGATATTATCTGATGTACGAAGGGCTATATAAAATAAAATTGATTGATTGATTGATAGTAAGTAGTTGCACAGTTGCTAATTAGATAAAAGTTATCCGTGACGAGATTCAAACACGCAACCCTTGGGTTGATAGACGTTCGCGTTAAGTAACTTTCTTTCTTATGTAACCACACCAAACGTAACATATCATACTAATTTGAGTTTTCCAGATTAACGTTTACTATGTTAGGTCTAGTCTATGAGACCAGGCTGTGGTTTATCATGGTAATCAATCAAAATCACAAAGCAAATGCAAATGCTCACTACAGAACTCTACTACTTGCTATGAACATGTAATAGTAAGTGTTATACTGCGCATCCGAAATGGCACCCTGTTCCCTAGTGCACTACTTTTGACCATGGCCCTGGTTAAAAGCAGTGCACTATATAGAGAATAGAGTGCCATTTGGGTCACACTCATGGTCATGGTGTGCAGTAAGGGCATGGTCCATTCCCAGGTCCTGACAGACACTCACGTCCACATGGCCACTGTGGACCTTCTGATCGGGGGAACAGAGACAACAGCTGCCTGGCTCAGCTGGACTGTGGCCTTCCTACTGCACAGGCCTGAGGTACACTACAGAACTCTACACTACAGAACTCTACACTACAGAACTCTATACACTACACTATAGAACTCTATACACTACACTATAGAACTCTACACTACAGAACTCTATACACTACACTATAGAACTCTATACACTACACTACAGAACTCTACACTCAGAACTCTATACACTACACTATAGAACTCTATACACTACACTATAGAACTCTATACACTACACTACAGAACTCTACACACTACACTACAGAACTCTATACACTACACTACAGAACTCTATACACTACACTACAGAACTCTATACACTACACTACAGAACTCTACACACTACACTACAGAACTCTATACACTACACTACAGAACTCTATACACTACACTACAGAACTCTATACACTACACTACAGAACTCTACACACTACACTACAGAACTCTATACACTACACTACAGACCTCTACACACAACACTACACTACAGAACGCAATACACTACACTACAGAACTGTATACACAACAGAACTCTACACACTACACTACAGAACTCTATACACTACACTACAGAACTCAATACACTACAGAACTCAATACACTACACTACAGAACTCTACACATTACACTACAGAACTCTATACACTACACTACAGAACTCTATACACTACACTACAGAACTCTATACTACAGAACTCTACACTACAGAACTCTATACACTACACTACAGAACTCTATACACTACACTACAGAACTCTATACACTACACTACAGAACTCTATACACTACACTACACTACAGAACTCTAAACTACAGAACTCTATACACTACACTAAATAACTCTATATACTACACTATAGAACTCTATACACTACACTACAGACCTCTATACACTACACTATAGACCTCTACACACTACACTACACTACAGAACTCTACACACTACACTACAGAACTCTATACACTACACTACAGAACTCTACACACTACACTACAGAACTCTATACACTACACTACAGAACTCTATACACTACACTACAGAACTCTATACACTACACTACAGAACTATACACACTACACTACAGAACTCTATACACTACACACAGAACTCTATACACTACACTACAGAACTCTATACACTACACTACAGAACTCTATACACTACACTACAGAACTCTATACACTACACTACAGAACTCTATACACTACACTACACTACAGAACTCTAAACTACAGAACTCTATACACTACACTAAACAACTCTATACAGTACACTACAGAACTCTATACACTACACTACACTACAGAACTCTACACTACAGAACTCTATACACTACACTAAAGAACTCAATACACTACACTACAGAACTCTATACACTACACTACAGAACTCTATACACTACACTACAGAACTCTATACACTACACTAAAGAACTCTACACTACACTACAGAACTCAATACACTACACTACAGAACTCTACACTACACTACAGAACTCTATACTACAGAACTCTACACTACAGAACTCTATACACTACACTACAGAACTCTATACACTACACTAAAGAACTCTACACTACACTACAGAACTCTACACTACAGAACTCTACACTACAGAACTCTACACACTACACAACTCTATACACTACACTACAGAACTCTATACACTACACTACAGAACTCTATACACTACACTACAGAACTCTACACACTACACTACAGAACTCTATACACTACACTACAGAACTCTACACACTACACTACAGAACTCTACACACTACAGAACTCTACACACTACACTACAGAACTCTATACACTACACTACAGAACTCTATACACTACACTACAGAACTCTACACACTACACTACAGAACTCTATACACTACACTACAGAACTCTATACACTACACTACAGAACTCTATACACTACACTACAGAACTCTACACTACAGAACTCTACACACTACAGAACTCTACACACTACACTACAGAACTCTATACACTACACTACAGAACTCTATACACTACACTACATAACTCTATACACTACACTACAGAACTCTATACACTACACTACAGAACTCTACACTACAGAACTCTACACACTACACTACAGAACTCTACACACTACACTACAGAACTCTACACACTACACTAAAGAACTCTACACACTACACTACAGAACTCTACACTACAGAACTCTATACACTACACTACAGAACTCTATACACTACACTACAGAACTCTACACTACAGAACTCTATACACTAAACTACAGAACTCTATACACTACACTACAGAACTCAATACACTACACTACAGAACTCTACACACTACACTACAGAACTCTATACACTACACTACAGACCTCTACACACAACACTACACTACAGAACGCAATACACTACACTACAGAACTCTACACACTACACTACAGAACTCTATACACTACACTACAGAACTCTATAGACTACACTACAGAACTCTAAACACTACACTACAGAACTCTATACACTACACTACAGAACGCAATACACTACACTACAGAACTCTACACACTACACTACAGAACTCTATACACTACACTACAGAACTCTATACACTACACTACAGAACTCTAAACACTACACTACAGAACTCTATACACTACACTTCATAACTCTATACACTACACTACAGAACTCTACACTACAGAACTCTACACTACAGAACTCTACACACTACACTACACAACTCTATACACTACACTACAGAACTCTATACACTACACTACAGAACTCTATACACTACATTACAGAACTCTATACACTACACAACTCTATACACTACACTACAGAACTCTATACACTACACAACTCTATACACTACACTACAGAACTCTATACACTACACTACAGAACTCTACACACTACACTACAGAACTCTATACACTACACTAAAGAACTCTACACACTACAGAACTCTACACACTACACTACAGAACTCTACACACTACACTACAGAACTCTATACACTACACTACAGAACTCTATACACTACACTACAGAACTCTATACACTACACTACAGAACTCTACACACTACACTACAGAACTCTATACACTACACTACAGAACTCTATACACTACACTACATAACTCTATACACTACACTACAGAACTCTATACACTACACTACAGAACTCTACACTACATAACTCTACACACTACACTACAGAACTCTACACACTACACTACAGAACTCTATACACTACACTACAGAACTCTATACACTACACTACATAACTCTATACACTACACTACAGAACTCTATACACTACACTACAAAACTCTACACTACAGAACTCTACACACTACACTACAGAACTCTACACACTACACTACAGAACTCTACACACTACACTAAAGAACTCTACACACTACACTACAGAACTCTATACACTACACTACAGAACTCTACACTACAGAACTCTATACACTACACTACAGAACTCTATACACTACACTACAGAACTCTATACACTACACTACAGAACTCAATACACTACACTACATAACTCTATACACTACACTACATAACTCTATACACTACACTACAGAACTCTATACACTACACTACAGAACTCTACACTACATAACTCTACACACTACAGAACTCTACACACTACACTACAGAACTCTACACACTACACTACAGAACTCTATACACTACACTACAGAACTCTATACACTATACTACATAACTCTATACACTACACTACAGAACTCTATACACTACACTACAGAACTCTACACTACAGAACTCTACACATTACACTACAGAACTCTACACACTACACTACAGAACTCTACACACTACACTATAGAACTCTATACACTACACTACAGAACTCAATACACTACACTACATAACTCTATACACTACACTACATAACTCTATACACTACACTACAGAACTCTATACACTACACTACAGAACTCTACACTACATAACTCTACACACTACAGAACTATACACACTACACTACAGAACTCTATACACTACACACAGAACTCTATACACTACACTACAGAACTCTATACACTACACTACAGAACTCTATACACTACACTACAGAACTCTATACACTACACTACAGAACTCTATACACTACACTACACTACAGAACTCTAAACTACAGAACTCTATACACTACACTAAACAACTCTATACAGTACACTACAGAACTCTATACACTACACTACACTACAGAACTCTACACTACAGAACTCTATACACTACACTACAGAACTCTATACACTACACTACAGAACTCTATACACTACACTAAAGAACTCTACACTACACTACAGAACTCAATACACTACACTACAGAACTCTACACTACACTACAGAACTCTATACTACAGAACTCTACACTACAGAACTCTATACACTACACTACAGAACTCTATACACTACACTACAGAACTCTACACTACACTACAGAACTCTACACTACAGAACTCTACACTACAGAACTCTACACACTACACAACTCTATACACTACACTACAGAACTCTATGCACTACACTACAGAACTCTATACACTACACTACAGAACTCTACACACTACACTACAGAACTCTATACACTACACTACAGAACTCTACACACTACACTACAGAACTCTACACACTACAGAACTCTACACACTACACTACAGAACTCTATACACTACACTACAGAACTCTATACACTACACTACAGAACTCTACACACTACACTACAGAACTCTATACACTACACTACAGAACTCTATACACTACACTACAGAACTCTATACACTACACTACAGAACTCTACACTACAGAACTCTACACACTACAGAACTCTACACACTACACTACAGAACTCTATACACTACACTACAGAACTCTATACACTACACTACATAACTCTATACACTACACTACAGAACTCTATACACTACACTACAGAACTCTACACTACAGAACTCTACACACTACACTACAGAACTCTACACACTACACTACAGAACTCTACACACTACACTAAAGAACTCTACACACTACACTACAGAACTCTACACTACAGAACTCTATACACTACACTACAGAACTCTATACACTACACTACAGAACTCTACACTACAGAACTCTATACACTACACTACAGAACTCTATACACTAAACTACAGAACTCTATACACTACACTACAGAACTCAATACACTACACTACAGAACTCTACACACTACACTACAGAACTCTATACACTACACTACAGACCTCTACACACAACACTACACTACAGAACGCAATACACTACACTACAGAACTCTACACACTACACTACAGAACTCTATACACTACACTACAGAACTCTATACACTACACTACAGAACTCTAAACACTACACTACAGAACTCTATACACTACACTACAGAACGCAATACACTACACTACAGAACTCTACACACTACACTACAGAACTCTATACACTACACTACAGAACTCTATACACTACACTACAGAACTCTAAACACTACACTACAGAACTCTATACACTACACTTCATAACTCTATACACTACACTACAGAACTCTACACTACAGAACTCTACACTACAGAACTCTACACACTACACTACACAACTCTATACACTACACTACAGAACTCTATACACTACACTACAGAACTCTATACACTACATTACAGAACTCTATACACTACACAACTCTATACACTACACTACAGAACTCTATACACTACACAACTCTATACACTACACTACAGAACTCTATACACTACACTACAGAACTCTACACACTACACTACAGAACTCTATCCACTACACTAAAGAACTCTACACACTACAGAACTCTACACACTACACTACAGAACTCTACACACTACACTACAGAACTCTATACACTACACTACAGAACTCTATACACTACACTACAGAACTCTATACACTACACTACAGAACTCTACACACTACACTACAGAACTCTATACACTACAGAACTCTATACACTACACTACAGAACTCTATACACTACACTACAGAACTCTATACACTACACTACAGAACTCTATACACTACACTACATAACTCTATACACTACACTACAGAACTCTATACACTACACTACAAAACTCTACACTACAGAACTCTACACACTACACTACAGAACTCTACACACTACACTACAGAACTCTACACACTACACTAAAGAACTCTACACACTACACTACAGAACTCTATACACTACACTACAGAACTCTACACTACAGAACTCTATACACTACACTACAGAACTCTATACACTACAGAACTCTATACACTACACTACAGAACTCAATACACTACACTACATAACTCTATACACTACACTACATAACTCTATACACTACACTACAGAACTCTATACACTACACTACAGAACTCTACACTACATAACTCTACACACTACAGAACTCTACACACTACAGAACTCTACACACTACACTACAGAACTCTATACACTACACTACAGAACTCTATACACTATACTACATAACTCTATACACTACACTACAGAACTCTATACACTACACTACAGAACTCTACACTACAGAACTCTACACACTACACTACAGAACTCTACACACTACACTACAGAACTCTACACACTACACTATAGAACTCTACACACTACACTACAGAACTCTATACACTACACTACATAACTCTATACACTACACTACAGAACTCTATACACTACACTACAGAACTCTACACTACATAACTCTACACACTACAGAACTCTACACACTACACTACAGAACTCTACACACTACACTACAGAACTCTATACACTACACTACAGAACTCTATACACTACACTACATAACTCTATACACTACACTACAGAACTCTATACACTACACTACAGAACTCTACACTACAGAACTCTACACACTACACTACAGAACTCTACACACTACACTACAGAACTCAATACACTACACTACAGAACTCTACACACTACACTACAGAACTCTATACACTACACTACAGACCTCTACACACAACACTACGCTACAGAACGCAATACACTACACTACAGAACGCAATACACTACACTACAGAACTCTATACACTACACTACAGAACTCTATACACTACACTACAGAACTCTATACACTACACTACAGAACTCTATACACTACACTACAGACCTCTACACACTACACTACAGAACTCTATACACTACACTACAGAACTCTATACACTACACTACAGAACTCTATACACTACACTACAGAACTCTACACTACAGAACTCTATACACTACACTACAGACCTCTACACACAACACTACACTACAGAACGCAATACACTACACTACAGAACTCTACACACTACACTACAGAACTCTATACACTACACTACAGAACTCTATACACTACACTACAGAACTCTATACACTACACTACACTACAGAACTCTACACTACAGAACTCTACACACTACACTACAGAACTCTATACACTACACTACAGAACTCTATACACTACACTACAGAACTCTATACACTACACTACACTACAGAACTCTACACTACAGAACTCTATACACTACACTACAGAACTATACACACTACACTACAGAACTCTATACACTACACACAGAACTCTATACACTACACTACAGAACTCTATACACTACACTACAGAACTCTATACACTACACTACAGAACTCTATACACTACACTACAGAACTCTATACACTACACTACACTACAGAACTCTAAACTACAGAACTCTATACACTACACTAAACAACTCTATACAGTACACTACAGAACTCTATACACTACACTACACTACAGAACTCTACACTACAGAACTCTATACACTACACTAAAGAACTCAATACACTACACTACAGAACTCTATACACTACACTACAGAACTCTATACACTACACTACAGAACTCTATACACTACACTACAGAACTCTATACACTACACTACAGACCTCTACACACTACACTACAGAACTCTATACACTACACTACAGAACTCTATACACTACACTACAGAACTCTACACTACAGAACTCTATACACTACACTACAGAACTCTATACACTACACTACAGAACTCTATACACTACACTACAGAACTCTATACACTACACTAAAGAACTCTACACTACACTACAGAACTCAATACACTACACTACAGAACTCTACACTACACTACAGAACTCTATACTACAGAACTCTACACTACAGAACTCTATACACTACACTACAGAACTCTATACACTACACTACAGAACTCTACACTACACTACAGAACTCTACACTACAGAACTCTACACTACAGAACTCTACACACTACACAACTCTATACACTACACTACAGAACTCTATGCACTACACTACAGAACTCTATACACTACACTACAGAACTCTACACACTACACTACAGAACTCTATACACTACACTACAGAACTCTACACACTACACTACAGAACTCTACACACTACAGAACTCTACACACTACACTACAGAACTCTATACACTACACTACAGAACTCTATACACTACACTACAGAACTCTACACACTACACTACAGAACTCTATACACTACACTACAGAACTCTATACACTACACTACAGAACTCTATACACTACACTACAGAACAATACACTACAGAACTCTACACACTACAGAACTCTACACACTACACTACAGAACTCTATACACTACACTACAGAACTCTATACACTACACTACATAACTCTATACACTACACTACAGAACTCTATACACTACACTACAGAACTCTACACTACAGAACTCTACACACTACACTACAGAACTCTACACACTACACTACAGAACTCTACACACTACACTAAAGAACTCTACACACTACACTACAGAACTCTACACTACAGAACTCTATACACTACACTACAGAACTCTATACACTACACTACAGAACTCTACACTACAGAACTCTATACACTACACTACAGAACTCTATACACTAAACTACAGAACTCTATACACTACACTACAGAACTCAATACACTACACTACAGAACTCTACACACTACACTACAGAACTCTATACACTACACTACAGACCTCTACACACAACACTACACTACAGAACGCAATACACTACACTACAGAACTCTACACACTACACTACAGAACTCTATACACTACACTACAGAACTCTATACACTACACTACAGAACTCTAAACACTACACTACAGAACTCTATACACTACACTACAGAACGCAATACACTACACTACAGAACTCTACACACTACACTACAGAACTCTATACACTACACTACAGAACTCTATACACTACACTACAGAACTCTAAACACTACACTACAGAACTCTATACAATACACTTCATAACTCTATACACTACACTACAGAACTCTACACTACAGAACTCTACACTACAGAACTCTACACACTACACTACACAACTCTATACACTACACTACAGAACTCTATACACTACACTACAGAACTCTATACACTACATTACAGAACTCTATACACTACACAACTCTATACACTACACTACAGAACTCTATACACTACACAACTCTATACACTACACTACAGAACTCTATACACTACACTACAGAACTCTACACACTACACTACAGAACTCTATACACTACACTAAAGAACTCTACACACTACAGAACTCTACACACTACACTACAGAACTCTACACACTACACTACAGAACTCTATACACTACACTACAGAACTCTATACACTACACTACAGAACTCTATACACTACACTACAGAACTCTACACACTACACTACAGAACTCTATACACTACACTACAGAACTCTATACACTACACTACATAACTCTATACACTACACTACAGAACTCTATACACTACACTACAGAACTCTACACTACATAACTCTACACACTACAGAACTCTACACACTACACTACAGAACTCTACACACTACACTACAGAACTCTATACACTACACTACAGAACTCTATACACTACACTACATAACTCTATACACTACACTACAGAACTCTATACACTACACTACAAAACTCTACACTACAGAACTCTACACACTACACTACAGAACTCTACACACTACACTACAGAACTCTACACACTACACTAAAGAACTCTACACACTATACTACAGAACTCTATACACTACACTACAGAACTCTACACTACAGAACTCTATACACTACACTACAGAACTCTATACACTACACTACAGAACTCTATACACTACACTACAGAACTCAATACACTACACTACAGAACTCTATACACTACACTACATAACTCTATACACTACACTACAGAACTCTATACACTACACTACAGAACTCTACACTACATAACTCTACACACTACAGAACTCTACACACTACACTACAGAACTCTACACACTACACTACAGAACTCTATACACTACACTACAGAACTCTATACACTACACTACATAACTCTATACACTACAGAACTCTATACACTACACTACAGAACTCTACACTACATAACTCTACACACTACACTACAGAACTCTACACACTACACTACAGAACTCTACACACTACACTATAGAACTCTACACACTACACTACAGAACTCTATACACTACACTACATAACTCTATACACTACACTACAGAACTCTATACACTACACTACAGAACTCTACACTACATAACTCTACACACTACAGAACTCTACACACTACACTACAGAACTCTACACACTACACTACAGAACTCTATACACTACACTACAGAACTCTATACACTACACTACATAACTCTATACACTACACTACAGAACTCTATACACTACACTACAGAACTCTACACTACAGAACTCTACACACTACACTACAGAACTCTACACACTACACTACAGAACTCAATACACTACACTACAGAACTCTATACACTACACTACAGACCTCTACACACAACACTACGCTACAGAACGCAATACACTACACTACAGAACGCAATACACTACACTACAGAACTCTATACACTACACTACAGAACTCTATACACTACACTACAGAACTCTATACACTACACTACAGAACTCTATACACTACACTACAGACCTCTACACACTACACTACAGAACTCTATACACTACACTACAGAACTCTACACTACAGAACTCTATACACTACACTACAGACCTCTACACACAACACTACACTACAGAACGCAATACACTACACTACAGAACTCTACACACTACACTACAGAACTCTATACACTACACTACAGAACTCTATACACTACACTACAGAACTCTATACACTACACTACAGAACTCTACACACTACACTACAGAACTCAATACACTACACTACAGAACTCTACACACTACACTACAGAACTCTATACACTACACTACAGACCTCTACACACAACACTACGCTACAGAACGCAATACACTACACTACAGAACGCAATACACTACACTACAGAACTCTATACACTACACTACAGAACTCTATACACTACACTACAGAACTCTATACACTACACTACAGAACTCTATACACTACACTACAGAACTCTACACACTACACTACAGAACTCTATACACTACACTACAGAACTCTATACACTACACTACAGACCTCTACACACAACACTACACTACAGAACGCAATACACTACACTACAGAACTCTACACACTACACTACAGAACTCTATACACTACACTACAGAACTCTATACACTACACTACAGAACTCTATACACTACACTACACTACAGAACTCTATACACTACACTACACTACAGAACTCTACACTACAGACCTCTACACACAACACTACACTACAGAACGCAATACACTACACTACAGAACTCTATACACTACACTACAGAACTCTATACACTTGGGTGAGGCTTTTTTCCTCGCCTGAGTAGCCTTGTTTCACTGCCAAAAATAAAATTAAACCATTTAGTGTTCAGCGGAATAACAACACAATGTCGAATACAGGTAGCCTAGTCAAATAATTAACATGCAATCGCATTAACCGTTACTCACGGGAATTCCACTAATGGTCCATATGTAGCCAAACCTAGCTGCTGCTCATGTTGGTATCTGTACTGATGGCACAAAAGCCATGACAGGGAGACATAGTGGAGTGGTAACATGCGTGCAAGCAGTTGCTCCTGACGCCACTTGGGTAAACTGCAGCATCCACCGAGAAGCTCTTGTTGCCAAGGGAATGCCTGACAGCTTGAAAGACGTTTTGGACACTACAGTGAAAATGGTTAACTTTGTTAAAGCAAGGCTCCTGAACTCTCGTGTATTTTCTGCACTATGCAAAGATATGGGCAGTGACCATGTAACGCTTTTACAACATACAGAAGGTGGTTATGGTTATGAAGGGGCAATGTATTGACAAGTTTTTTGGAATTGAGAGACGAGCTTAAAGTTTTCTTTAGTGAACATAATTTTCACTTGTCTGACAAGTTTCTCACACGACTGGCCTTTCTGGGTGATGTTTTTTCTCGACTGAATGATCTGAATCTAGGATTACAGGGACTCTCCACAACTATATTCAATGTGCGAGACAAAATTGAGGCTATGACTAAGAAGTTGGAGCTCTTCTCTGTCTGCTTTAACAAGGACAACACACAGGTCTTTCCATCATTGTATGATTTTTTGTGTGAAAATGAACTCAAGCTTACGGACAATGTCAAATGTGATATAGCAAAGCACCTGAGTGAGCTGGCTGCGCAATTACGCAGGTACTTTCCCAAAACGGTTGATGACACAAACAACTGGATTCGTTATCCCTTTCATGCCCTGCCTCCAGTCCACTTACTGATATTTGAACAAGAGAGCCCCATAAAAATTACAGCAAGCGGTTCTGTGAAAATTGAAATAATCAGAAGCCACTGCCAGATTTCTGGATTGGGCTGCACTCAGAGTATCCTGCCTTGGCAAATCGCGCTGTTAAGACACTGATGCCCTTTGCAATCATGTACCTATGTGAGAGTGGATTCTCGGCCCTCGCTAGTATGAAAACTAAATACAGGCACAGAATGTGGGTGGGAAATGATTTAAGACTGAGACTCTCTCCAATACATCCCAACATTGCAGAGGTATGTGCATCCTTTCAAGCCCACCCTTCTCATTAACCTGTGGTGAGTTATTCACAATTTTAGATTACGTTTTTAAATAAGGTTTTATATGTAAGATGGTTAAATAAAGAGCAAAATTATTGATTACTATTATATTATTATTTGTGCCCTGGTTCCATAAGAGCTCTTTGTCACTTCCCACGAGCCGGGTTTTGACAAAAACTCACACTCATTCTTATGTTTAATAAATGTATCACTACTCTACACACTATACTACAATACACTACAATACACTACACTACACTGTATACACCAGTGTCCTCAGACCTTTGATATATGCATTACATAGTATTCTATAGAGATGGAACTAGACTGAAACCCACAGATGTGTTGTTGGCTTGCATTCCATTATAGACTGTAAGTCAAAACTTACGTTTGAGAACACTTCACATGGTGAGATGCTTCTCTTTCTCTCTCACTCTCTCTCCCTTTATCTCTCCCTCTGTCTCTATTACTCTCTCTCTCTCTCCCTCCATCCATCTCTCTCTCCCTCCATCTCTCTCACTCTCTCTCCCTCTGTCTCTATTACTCTCTTTCTCTCTCCCTCCATCCATCTCTCTCTTACTCTCTCTCTCTCTTTCCTCCTCCCTAGGTGCAGTACAGAGTGTATGATGAGATGTGTTCGGTGCTGGACGGGCGCTACCCTCAGTACAGTGACAGACACAGGCTGCCAGTTCTGTGTGCTGTGATCAGTGAGGTGCTCAGACTCAGACCTGTGGCTCCGCTAGCCGTGCCTCACAGAGCCATCAGAGACAGCAGGTGAATGGGAGATATACCAGGGGAGGCTGGTGGGAGGAGCTATAGGAGGACGGGCTAAAATGGAATAAATGGAACAGAGTCAAACATGTGGTTTGCATTTATTTGATGTGTTTGACTCCGTTCCATCAAATCCATTCCAGCCATTACAATAAGCCTGTCCTCATATAACCCCTCCCACCAGTCTCCTCTGAGATATACTTACGGTAGTACCATATAGCATTACTGTATAACATTACTGTATATCTTTACTGTATATCTTTACTGTATATCATTACTGTATATCTTTACTGTATATCATTCATGTAAATCATTACTGTATAAGATTACTCTACAGAGCATCTCAATAAATGCACTGTGGGAAAGTACTGTACAGCTATGTGTAACTTTCACCATCATATGGGAGCTTGTGTTTTGATGCTGTTACTCTGCTTGGTACAGTACATTTGCCCTGCCAACTTCCCTTCTGTGCCGTTCTTCTACCTAAAAGTAATACCTCATCATACAGTACTAATGCATGTTTATACACTGAGTACACAAAACATTAAGAACACCTGCTCTTTCCACGACACAGACTGACCAGGAGAATCAGGTGAAAGCTATGATCCCTTAATGATGTCACTTGTTAAATCCACTTCAGTCAGTGTAGATGAAGGGGAGGAGACAGGTTAAAGAAGGATTTTTAAGTCTTGAGACAATTGGGACATGGATTGTGTATGTGGTGCCATTCAGAGGGTGAATGGGCAAGACAAAATACTCCAATGCCTTAAAATGGGGTAAGTTAGTAGTAGGTGCCAGACGCATCAGTTTGTGTCAAGAACTGGAACACTGCTGGGTTTTTCACGCTCAACAATTTCCTGTGTGTATCAAGAATCGTCCACCACTCAAAGGACATCCAGCCAACTTAACACAACTGTGGGAAACATTGGAGTCAACATGGGCCAGCATCCCTGTGTAACGCTTTCAACACCTTGTAGTCCATGTCCCAATGAATTGAGGCTGTTCTGAGGGAGGGGGGGGTACAACTTAATATTAGGAAGGTGTTCCTAATGTTTGCTATACTCAATGTATGTGCAATGTATAATTCTGTGTCTATTCCATATGTGTTCAGTATTGCAGGCTACTTCATCCCTAAAAACACTGTCATCATCCCCAATTTGTTTGGGGCGCATCATGACCCTGCAGTGTGGACGGATCCCTATGCCTTCAAACCAGGTGCTGGGCTATTGAGTGTACTGGTAATGTCCCAAATGGCATCCTATTCCCTATAGAGTGAACTACTATTGATCAGGGCCCATAAGGCTCAGGTTAAAAGTAGTGCACTATATAGGGAATGGGGTACCATTTGGGATGCAGCCTATCATTCCTTTCACTTGGCTCAGCAACATAGTTCAAGCAGCAGCTAACAGTAGACCCTCTCTCTTTCAGAGCGGTTCCTGGAGGGTGGGGGGGCCTCGACGCGTGCTCTCCTGCCTTTCGGCGGTGGCGCTCGGCTGTGTTTGGGGGAGGCCGTGGCCAAAATGGAATTGTTTCTGTTCACCGCCTACTTGTTGCGTGATTTCCAGTTCGTACCTGCTGAAAGCCAGACCTCTCTACCAGACCTGACAGGAGTAGCCAGTGTGGTACTCAAAGCCAAGGCCTACACAGTCATAGCACAGCCCAGACCTGGGCCTTGACCTCTCACAGAGTTTGTTCATGTACAGTGATCACATTACATTTCTATCAATCATTAGGCTCTAGAGGAAGTATTCCTGTAAGAGAAGGCATATATTGTGTAGTATTGTGCAGTAATGGTGAAGTAATTGGAATGTATAGAATAATATTTTCTATTTCTAATAAATACTTCCTCTTTTAACAAGGAAGGATGCTTTTCTTACTCCCTAAATAGACACACCATAGGTAGCCTGAATGAGAATGCTGAAAGGTTTATTAGAAGAGGGTTGGGCTAAAGGTTAGGGGTTAACTCAGGGGTTAAAGGTTACTACTACTCTGGCAGGGCTGTAACAAACGGTTTGGGTTTGCGGAGGATCCTCATCAGGTTCCTGGACATGTAATAAGGCTTCTGCATAGTTCCATCATTCCTCTCTAGATCTTCCACTGTATGAGGGAGAAAAACTGGAGTCACTCTACTACTCTACTACTCTACTATACCTTACTATAATGTACCTTACTATACTGTACCGTAATATACCTTACTATAATGTACCTTACTATACTGTACCGTAATATACCTTACTATAATGTACCTTACTATACCTTACTATACCTTACTATACTGTACCTTACTATACCTTACTATACTGTACCTTACTATATTATATACTGTAACTTACTATACTGTACCTTACTATGCTATACCTTACTATACCGTACTATACCTTACTATACCTTACTATACTGTACCTTACTATACTGTACCTTACTATACTGTACCTTACTATACTGTACCTTACTATACCTTACTATACTGTATTGTACCTTACTATACCTTACTATACTGTACCTTACTATACCTTACTATACTGTACCTTACTATATTATATACTGTACCTTACTATACTGTACCTTACTATGCTATACCTTACTATACCGTACTATACCTTACTATACCTTACTATACTGTACCTTACTATACTGTACCTTACTATACTGTACCTTACTATACCTTACTATACTGTATTGTACCTTACTATACCTTACTATACTGTACCTTACTATATTATACCTTACTATACCTTACTACATTATACTTTACTATACTGTACCTTACTATATTATACCTTACTATACCTTACTACATTATACTTTACTATACTGTACCTTACTATATTATACCTTACTATACCTTACTACATTATACTTTACTATACTGTACCTTACTATATTATACCTTACTATACCTTACTACATTATACTTTACTATACTGTACCTTACTATATTATACCTTACTATACTGTACCTTACTATATTATACCTTACTATACCTTACTACATTATACTTTACTATACTGTACCTTACTATATTATACCTTACTATACCTTACTACATTATACTTTACTATACTGTACCTTACTATATTATACCTTACTATACCTTACTACATTATACCTTACTATACTGTACCTTACTATACTGTACCTTACTATACTGTACCTTACTATACCTTACTATACTGTATTGTACCTTACTATACCTTACTATACTGTACCTTACTATATTATACCCTACTATACCTTACTATATTATACCCTACTATACCTTACTATATTATACCTTACTATACCTTACTATATTATACCCTACTATACCTTACTATATTATACCCTACTATACCTTACTATATTATACCTTACTATACCTTACTATATTATACCCTACTATACCTTACTATATTATACCTTACTATACCTTACTATATTATACCCTACTATACCTTACTATACTGTACCTTACTATATTATACCCTACTATACCTTACTATATTATACCTTACTATACCTTACTACATTATACTTTACTATACTGTACCTTACTATATTATACCCTACTATACCTTACTATATTATACCCTACTATACCTTACTACATTATACTTTACTATACTGTACCTTACTATATTATACCCTACTATACCTTACTATATTATACCCTACTATACCTTACTATATTATACCTTACTATATCTTACTATATTATACCTTACTATACCTTACTATATTATACCTTACTCTACCACAAGACCACCTTACCCTGTTAGAGGTATAGTGGTGTAGGTATTGGAGGGTTAGGTGTTGTTGTGGTGTTGGAGAGTTAGATGGTGTTGGTACTCACAGAAGCAGAGAAACAGGGTGTCAATACACATGCTGTAGACACTGAAGAAGCCCTGAGCGATGAGGTAGGCTCCCGCCATCACGGTCTGCAGAGCAACATTACGACAACATAGCTGCATGACTTTTAACAGTACCAATCAATACAGTGCTGAGGATACATACAGTACATGTAACTTGTAACTAAAATAGACGCCAGTTAGCAACATAGGCTACTGTGTTAATAGTCCCATATCTGCCTCCCGAGTGGCACAGTGGTCTAAGGCACTGCATCGCAGTGCTAGCTGTGCCACTACAGATTCTGGGTTTGAGTCCAGGATCTGTTGCCGCTGGCCGCGACTGGGAGACCCATGGGGCGGTGCACAATTGGCCCAGTGTCGTACGGACTAGGGGAGGGTTTGGCAGGGAGGGATGTCCTTGTTCCATCGTGCACTAGTGACTCGTGTGGCGTGCCGGGCGCAATGCATGCTGACACGGTTGCCAGGTGTACTGTGTTTCCTCCTACACATTAGTGTGGTTGGCTTCTGGGTTAAGTGGGCATTGTGTCGAGAAGCAGTGCGGCTTGGTTGGGTTGTGTTTCGAAGGAAGCATGGCTCTTGACCTTCGCCTCTCCTGAGTCCGCACGGGAGTTGCAGCGATGAGACTAACTACCAAATGGAAACCACAACATTGGGGAGAAAAAGGGCTAAAAAAATAAATAATCATCTCATATCAAAGGAGGTTTGACAAAGTTCAACAGTGAAAGAAATGAAAATCAGCCATTTTCATGATCTAATTTCTAAATCCATTTCAAACCTGCATACAACGTCTAATGCAGGGTTTCCCAAACCTGGTCCACGGGACCCCAATGAGTTCACGTTTTGGTTTTTGACCTAGCATTACACAGCTGATTCAAATGATCAACTAATCATCAGGCTTTTATCATTTGAATCAGCTGTGTAGTGTTCAGGTAAAAACCAAAACGTGCCCCCCTTGGGGTCCCGAGGACCGAGTTTGGGAAACACTGGTCTAACGTCTTCATCGAAGATAGAATGTGAATGAAGGACTGGGAGTGTTGAGTGTTTGGTAACAACACTGTTTCATGGACGTACCAGGATGGGAACCCAGTAATAGTTGAGCATCTCGGCCTGGAAGGTGTCGCCAGGCAGGCGGATTTGTCCAGAGAAGAAGAAGAAAGCCAACACACCTGATAAAACAGAGACAGATCAGCCATTAGATCATTATATTAGTCATACTTCCTTAGTGAAGGAAAACAAGATGCTGATAATAAACACAACCACTGAAGATAAAATGTCCAACACCATAGTTACAGTACTATGCTTTATACTATTTAATGTGTATGAAGATTCTTATAATATCAGAAGTCCAGTTGTTCACACACAATATTCATTTAGCCTGAAATCCAGCCTGTTTGTGTTTATTATTTAACCAGGCAAGTCAGTTAAGAACAAATTCTTATTTACAATGACAGCCTACTCCAACCAAACCCAGACAACACTGGGACAATTATGAGGTGCCCTACTGGATGTGAACCAGGTACTACTGTGACACCTCTTGCACTGAGATGCAGTGCCTTAGACCGCTGCACCACTCAGGAGTGATAGTAACAAGTTTGGCATGACAAGGACTGGCAAGTAGAGGAATGTTGGCAGAAACAGACTGGATTTCAGGCTGCTATTCATACTTAAAGGTCAAACAAATGTGAGTTCATGTAAACTTCTCTTACCAACTAATGCCACCACTAGTAGTTTGCCAAAGAATATGAGCATGTCTGTCACTCTGTCCAGTAGCACCACCCTGTGGACAACAAGAGGATGACACATTAAAGAATCTTGACAACCTGGAAGCATCTTACATAGAAACCAATATCAATGTCTTTGACTATATTGGAAGTAACGAAAAATAAAAATAAAAGAGAGAGCAGAAGATCGACGAACCAAATAAACCCAGTCTTACCGTCCGATGTGCCTCATCAACAGACAGTATGCATTTTTGGCTGACACACAGAAGCTCTCCCCGTAGATGGCGATCTATCAGTCATTCAGAATGATGCATTACTGACATTACTGACGAGTATGAACTGCATGTTCCTACACCAAGAATAAATGACCAGCTGAGCTAGAAGAGGTGCATGGATGCTAATGGCTGCTAAAAGGAATGCCAGACAGTGACAGACAGTCATGTGACTGACCATGATATAAGCGTTCCTGTTGAGGATCTTCAGGAAGTACTCCAGACACCAGAAGCAGCATCTGAGACAGTTTAACAGGAACCGACCACAGGCATTCTGAGAACCTGGAGACACATCACAACACGGGATTCCCTTCAGTCAATGACTGGGGAATCATACAGTCACATCAACAGGATGTTCCCTTTAGTCAATGACTGGAGAATCATACAGTCACATCAACAGGATGTTCCCTTTAGTCAATGACTGGGGAATCATACAGTGACATCAACAGGATGTTCCCTTTAGTCAATGACTGGGGAATCATACAGTGACATCAACAGGATGTTCCCTTTAGTCAATGACTGGGGAATCATACAGTCACATCAACAGGATGTTCCCTTTAGTCAATGACTGGGGAATCATACAGTGACATCAACAGGATGTTCCCTTTAGTCAATGACTGGAGAATCATACAGTCACATCAACAGGATGTTCCCTTTAGTCAATGACTGGAGAATCATACAGTCACATCAACAGGATGTTCCCTTTAGTCAATGACTGGAGAATCATACAGTCACATCAACAGGATGTTCCCTTTAGTCAATGACTGGAGAATCATACAGTGACATCAACAGGATGTTCCCTTTAGTCAATGACTGGGGAATCATACAGTCACATCAACAGGATGTTCCCTTTAGTCAATGACTGGGGAATCATACAGTCACATCAACAGGATGTTCCCTTTAGTCAATGACTGGAGAATCATACAGTCACATCAACAGGATGTTCCCTTTAGTCAATGACTGGAGAATCATACAGTGACATCAACAGGATGTTCCCTTTAGTCAATGACTGGAGAATCATACAGTCACATCAACAGGATGTTCCCTTTAGTCAATGACTGGAGAATCATACAGTCACATCAACAGGATGTTCCCTTTAGTCAATGACTGGGGAATCATACAGTCACATCAACAGGATGTTCCCTTTAGTCAATGACTGGAGAATCATACAGTCACATCAACAGGATGTTCCCTTTAGTCAATGACTGGGGAATCATACAGTCACATCAACAGGATGTTCCCTTTAGTCAATGACTGGAGAATCATACAGTCACATCAACAGGATGTTCCCTTTAGTCAATGACTGGGGAATCATACAGTCACATCAACAGGATGTTCCCTTTAGTCAATGACTGGGGAATCATACAGTGACATCAACAGGATGTTCCCTTTAGTCAATGACTGGGGAATCATACAGTGACATCAACAGGATGTTCCCTTTAGTCAATGACTGGAGAATCATACAGTCACATCAACAGGATGTTCCCTTTAGTCAATGACTGGGGAATCATACAGTCACATCAACAGGATGTTCCCTTTAGTCAATGACTGGAGAATCATACAGTCACATCAACAGGATGTTCCCTTTAGTCAATGACTGGGGAATCATACAGTCACATCAACAGGATGTTCCCTTTAGTCAATGACTCATAAAATCACATCTATCTGTGCATACTAGTAGATGACAATGAAGCAGTGTGTGTGTGTGTGTGTGTGTGTGTGTGTGTGTGTGTGTGTGTGTGTGTGTGTGTGTGTGTGTGTGTGTGTGTGTGTGTGTGTGTGTGTGTGTGTGTGTGTGTGTGTGTGTGTGTGTGTGTGTGTGTGTGTGTGTGTGTGTGTGTGTGTGTGTGTGTGTGTGTGTGTGTGTGTGTGTGTGTGTGTGTGTGTGTGTGTGTGTGTGTGGGCCTTACCCCTGGTCTTACGGTTCAGGTACTCCAGCACCAACCTGACTAGCTGGAAGCAGGTGAGGAGGAGGGCTCCAAATGCCAGAGAGCCCACGTGGTACCTTCCAGGAATGAAAGAAATAAACACATTTCATAATGAACTCCACATGAACACACAAGCAGAACCCAACGTCTGCTACTGAAATACACCACATTAGACGCACAGTCTAAAAAGATATGACATTACATATCTCTTCAAACTGATCCATCATTATGCTTAGCTTATCTACTACAACTAGTGCCCTCATATTCAAGATAGGTAAGCTTTGTGGTATTTTATTAGGATCCCCAGTAGCTGTTGCAAAAGCAGCAGCTACTCTTCCTGGGATCCAAATAAAACAAGAAATATAATACAGAATGACATAATACAGAACATCAACAGACAAGAACAGCTCAAAGGCAGAACTACAGACATTTTTTAAATGGCACATGTAGCCTACATATCAGTAGAAACTCACAAACTATCTCGGTCAAATAGGGGAGAGGCGTTGTACTGTCAGGTGTTGCTTTATCTGTTTTTATTTAGCAATATGAGATGGAAGGAAGTTCCCTGCAATAAGGGCTCTATATAATACTGTATGCTTTCTTGAATTTGTTTTGGATTTGGGGACTGTGAAAAGACCCCTGGTAGCATGTCCGGTGGGATAAGTGTGTGTGTCAGAGCTGTGTGGCTTAAGGCACAATCCTATGTCCCCACCCACAGAAACCCTTAGTCCCTCATGTCTTACTGTAGAGTGCGTATGAAGCACTGGGACAGTGCGAAGGGTGAGATTTCTGCAGGCTTGCTGAAGGCCCAGTAGTATGAAGCGAAGGTCCCAGCCAGGGTACATTGGCCCAGGGCGATGACAAAGTTCACACACCACAGGAAGGCAAAGACGTTGAAGACTTGCAGGTAAACCAGGTTCTGCTGGAACAGGCCTGTGTCATCGTACTTGAAGAAGATGCAGCGCACCGACGGGCAGTATGGGTAGGCCGAGGAGTTGAACGTCTGGGTAGGGAGAGGACAGGACAGGAGAGGAGAGGACAGGACAGGACAGGAGAGGAGAGGACAGGAGAGGAGAGGAGAGGAGAGGAGAGGAGAGGAGAGGAGAGGACAGGAGAGGACAGGAGAGGACAGGACAGGAGAGGAGAGGACAGGACAGGAGAGGAGAGGAGAGGACAGGAGAGGAGAGGAGAGGATAGGAGAGGAGAGGAGAGGAGAGGACAGGACAGGAGAGCAGAGGAGAGGAGAGGAGAGGACAGGACAGGAGAGGAGGGGAGAGGAGAGGAGAGGAGAGGAGTGGAGAGGAGAGGAGAGGAGAGGAGAGGAGAGGAGAGGAGAGGAGAGGAGAGGAGAGGACAGGAGAGGAGGGAAGAAATATCAGACAAGTGGGAGGCAGTGTTTCCCCTAGTTTACGTAATTTCAAGGTGGGTTGCAAACATGGGGTTCTGACATCAGAATAATTTGTCAATTGAAACCAATAGAAGCCAAGCCATCTACCTGTGGCTTGCAGGTCTCAGAGCCGTTGATGAGACTACACTTATCTACAGAGGGGTCGCTAAGAGACACCACTCTGTAGAGAGGGGCCCCTGATGTGACCAAGTATCTGTGGGGAGCCTCGAGTCAAGGACCCAACCAAACTAAAGGCAAAAACCAGGGGTTGGAAACAAAATGATTTTCCAATCGTTTTGTTCTGAACAGAACCATAATTTTTTGGTTTCCTTTCCACTGTTCAAAACCAGGAAACAAAAGTTAAGGAATCGGTTCGAACAAAAAAAAACTAATTCTTTATATCGTTCCTTTCTGTTCCTTTTTAAACCTCAAATGTTTTTTTACATTTAGCTCGACTTCACCAATCAGTGTGGATAGGGCAGCTTGCTATGGAGCGGGCAAGCTATTTACATGACTTCACCAATCAGTGTGGATAGAGCAGCTTGCTATGGAGCGGGCAAGCTATTTACATGACTTTACCAATCAGTGTGGCTAGAGCAGCTTGCTATGGAGCGGCCAAGCTATTTACATGACTTCACCAATCAGTGTGGATAGAGCAGCTTGCTATGGAGCGGGCAAGCTATTTACATGACTTCACCAATCAGTGTGGATAGAGCAGCTTGCTATGGAGCAGGCAAGCTATTTACATGACTTCACCAATCAGTGTGGCTAGAGCAGCTTGCTATGGAGCGGCCAAGCTATTTACATGACTTTACCAATCAGTGTGGCTAGAGCAGCTTGCTATGGAGCGGGCAAGCTATTTACATGACTTCACCAATCAGTGTGGATAGAGCAGCTTGCTATGGAGCGGGCAAGCTATTTACATGACTTCACCAATCAGTGTGGATAGAGCAGCTTGCTATGGAGCGGGCAAGCTATTTACATGACTTCACCAATCAGTGTGGCTAGAGCAGCTTGCTATGGAGGGGCAAGCTATTTACATGACTTCACCAATCAGTGTGGATAGAGCAGCTTGCTATGGAGGGGCAAGCTATTTACATGCATTGGACAGACAAGTGTAGGGCGCGAGATGTGACTGAAATTTTGCGGGTGGGGGGAGAGCGAGAGAGGGTGGAGGACGAGGCTAGGCTTGAAGCACTGGGCATCTTGCTGTTATGACATGCATTATCTGAATTAGGCCCACAGAATTATACCTACGGAGGAACGGCTTCTATGAAGGAACTTTGAATGTCTTTGAACTTGAGAGTTGGCTTAACGATGGACCACAAGCTTGTGTGTGCAGAGCAGCACCAGAATTAAAAGGAATCCAATGTGAAATGTGTTAACAAAAGTATCTGAAAATAATAATCCATTATTCTGTACTAAAAAGTCTCTCTCCAATTTCTGAATCATGCTTGTAACGTCAGAAGGCTACAATAGACTATACTTCAAAGGGGGGGGGGGGGGCCACAGTATACTATACTTCAAAGGGGGAGGGCTACAGCAGACTATACTTCAAAGGGGGAGGGGCTACAGTATACTATACTTCAAAAAGGGAGGGGCTACGGTATACTATGCTTCAAAGGGGGAGGGGCTACTGTATACTATACTTCAAAGTGGGAGGGGCTACAGTAGACTATACTTCGGGGGGAAGCGGGAGGGGGAGGTAGCCTACACACACACACTGGTAAAGATTTTCAGTTGGCAGGCAGACACTGGAATACGTTTCTGAATGACAGAAATAGGCGCTTTGTTGCGTTTTTTTGTGAGACTGGAACCTAAAAGAACTGGAACCTAAAAGAACGTTATTAACCGGTTCCCATACTTTTAAAATAACGGTTCTGTTCCAGAACAGTATAGATCACTTTCGTTCCCGATTCTCTCTCTGTTCCTCTAAAAATGTTGTTCTTTTCTCGTTTTCTGTTCTGTTCCAACCCCTGGCTAAAACACACATGACAAAATAAGCAGTAAAAATAACCATTAGCTTCTGCATTATAAAGCATTGGAAATGGAAACCCCATGTATGATGGGCCAAAGGATACAGGGAGGTCATTCCCCAGTAGGCCACACACACCACCAGCAGAACGAAGGTAAACAGAGGGTAGAGCAGGGTGGACATCAGGTAACCCACCACCCTGCAGACAGAACACACACATTACACCTCATTTCATACAGGATAAAACACTAATAGATACAATAAATCAAATCTGAGGCAATGTCCGACCTGCTGGACTCCTCCATGAGAGCAACAGCAACAGAGAGTCTCCTCCTGAGACAACTAAGCACCAGAATCAAAATGGACTCCCACACGCACAGGATGATCACTGAGGAAAGAAAGAAATAGTGTTTTTTATTGAGCTGGCCAGGTTTCCCTTGTAAAAGAGGTCTTCTGACCTCAATGGGACATCCTGGATAAAAAATGTTAAATTAAATAAATAGAAACATATGCCAATCTTTGACTACCAAGCACCAAAACAATATAGGCCCAATATACAACCCATAGACGTTAGATAATGACCAAACTCACAGGAAGCAAGCCAGGTCTCTTTGACTACCGAGCACCAAAACAATAGAGGACACAGGAGGCTGGTGGCACCATAATTTGGGAGGATGGGCTTGTGGTAATGGATGGAGCGGAATGAGTGGAATGGTATCAAATACATCAAACACATGGTTTCCAAGTGCTTGATGCCATTCCATTCACTTCGTTCCAGATACTATTAAGAGCTGTCCTCCCATCAGCCTCCACTGATATAGGCCCAACATAACCCATAGACAGTACATAATGATCAAACTCACAGAAAGCAAGCCAGGTCTCTTTGACTTGAAGGTAGACTGAGATATTTGTATTGAAGCTTAGATCGCCGAACTTCAGTTTAGAAGTGCTGAAATGGTAGTATTCTGTGTAGCAGTGCCATATTCCTGGGGAGGAGAAGAACCCATTATGCAAATTCTGTCATCATTCTAGATTTAACAGAAAACCAAATAAGGCTAGTATGTGAGTATAAAATAGTGATTGCTAGATACAAAAGATTGGAAAGTCAAAATAGTAAGCAAAGCATTTTGGCCCTTCTCTTTCTTGTCTGCAAGCACAGACACACGACACACACACACACGACAGACAGACAGACAGACAGACAGACAGACAGACAGGCAGGCAGACAGGCAGGCAGACAGACAGACACCACCACCACTTTATCCCTACATATGATCCACATAATCTAGTCCAGGCTGCAGGGCTGTATGAGCCAGACTTACCGTAGCCTCCCACCACCAGAAGTCCCACCATGAGAATCCAGACCAGGACAATGGCCAGGTACCTCAGCAGCAACATGAACACCACACTGACTAGCAGAGCCAGCGTCAGACCACTGCAAACACAGCACGCAGCAAACTGTTGGAGAGCAGCTGAGGCATGGTATAGGCATGCTAAACACTCTGACTGACTGGCATTAGTGTTGGTTGACAAGCAACTGTCCAGAGCAACCACCAGACCACTGCAAACAACTAGACATCCAATGTCTATACTGACATACCACTTCTAATACATGGTCAACACATTGCTAAGTGGGTGGATAGTGTGGATATTGGAACAGAGACAGCTCAGGCAGTGTAAAACACCAGTGGACTAGTTGGTGCTGGTAGACTGACAAGATTTAGTGTTGGTTGGTTTACTAGCGTTAGTACCGGTTGGCTGTTGCCGGTTGGCGCGGCCGGTAGCCTAGCGGTTAAGAGCCGACTAGGGGAAAATCTGCCGCTGTTCCCTGGAGCAAGACACTTAACCCTAATTGCTCCTCTAAGTCACTCTGGATAAGTGTCTGCTAAATGATTCAAATGTAAAAATGTTGACAAGCATTTGCATTGGTTAGTTAAAAAGCAATTGCCAGGCTTATAGGTTGGCTGTGAACAAGACTACAAAGCATTGGCTCAGAGCCTCTTCTCAGATCTCCAGACACTATAATACAAGATACTATGGTAGATCAGTAAGGATATAGACACTATAGTGGATCAGTAAGGATATAGACACTATGGTGGATCAGTAAGGATATAGACACTATGGTGGATCAGTAAGGATATAGACACTATAGTGGATCAGTAAGGATATAGACACTATAGTGGATCAGTAAGGATATAGACACTATAGTGGATCAGTAAGGATATAGACACTATGGTGGATCAGTAAGGATATGGACACTATGGTGGATCAGTAAGGATATAGACACTATGGTGGATCAGTAAGGATATAGACACTATGGTGGATCAGTAAGGATATAGACACTATGGTGGATCAGTAAGGATATAGACACTATAGTGGATCAGTAAGGATATAGACACTATAGTGGATCAGTAAGGATATAGACACTATGGTGGATCAGTAAGGATATAGACACTATGGTGGATCAGTGAGGATATAGACACTATGGTGGATCAGTAAGGATATAAACACTATGGTGGATCAGTACGGATATAGACACTATGGTGGATCAGTAAGGATATAGACACTATGGTGGATCAGTAAGGATATACACACTATGGTGGATCAGTAAGGATATAGACACTATGGTGGATCAGTAAGGATTTAGACACTATGGTGGATCAGTAAGGGTATAGACACTATAGTGGATCAGTAAGGATATAGACACTATGGTGGATCAGTAAGGATATAGACACTATGGTGGATCAGTAAGGATATAGACACGATGGTGGATCAGTAAGGATATACACACTATGGTGGATCAGTAAGGATATAGACACTATGGTGGATCAGTAAGGATATAGACACTATAGTGGATCAGTAAGGATATAGACACTATGGTGGATCAGTAAGGATATAGACACTATGGTGGATCAGTAAGGATATAGACACTATGGTGGATCAGTAAGGATATAGACACGATGGTGGATCAGTAAGGATATAGACACTATGGTGGATCAGTAAGGATATAGACACTATGGTGGATCAGTAAGGATATAGACACTATGGTGGATCAGTAAGGATATAGACACTATGGTGGATCAGTAAGGATATAGACACGATGGTGGATCAGTAAGGATATAGACACTATGGTGGATCAGTAAGGATATTGTGTATTTGTATTTATTATGGATCCACATTAGTTCCTGCCAAGGCAGCAGCTACTCTTCCTGGGTTCCAGCAAAAATTAAGGCAGTAATATACATTATAATAACATTTTGAAACATTCAAATACATTTTAGAATACATTTCACAATACATTAATTGTGTACCCTCAGACCACTACAGTACAACACAATCCAGGTGTACATGTGTGTATAGTGTGTATGTTATGTATAGCGTGTATGTTATGTGTGTTTGTATGTGTGTGTTTGTACCTGTGTGTGTGATTCTTCACTGTCCTCGCTGTTACATAAGGTGTATTTTTATCAGTTTTTTAAAATCAGATTTTACTGCTTGCGTGAGTTCCTTGATGTGGAATAGAGTTCCATATAACCATGGCTCTATGTAGTACCATGGCTCTATGTAGTACTATGGCTCTATGTAGTACCATGGCTCTATGTAGTACCATGGCTCTATGTAGTACTATGGCTCTATGTAGTACTATGGCTCTATGTAGTACCATGGCTCTATGTAGTACCATGGCTCTATGTAGTACTATGGCTCTATGTAGTACCATGGCTCTATGTAGTACTATGGCTCTATGTAGTACTATGGCTCTATGTAGTACCATGGCTCTATGTAGTACCATGGCTCTATGTAGTACCATGGCTCTATGTAGTACCATGGCTCTATGTAGTACCATGGCTCTCTGTAGTACCATGGCTCTCTGTAGTACCATGGCTCTCTGTAGTACCATGGCTCTATGTAGTACTATGGCTCTATGTAGTACCATGGCTCTATATAGTACCATGGCTCTATGTAGTACCATGGCTCTATGTAGTACCATGGCTCTATGTAGTACCATGGCTCTATGTAGTACCATGGCTATATGTAGTACCATGGCTCTATGTAGTACCATGGCTCTATGTAGTACTATGGCTCTATGTAGTACTATGGCTCTATGTAGTACCATGGCTCTATGTAGTACCATGGCTCTATGTAGTACCATGGCTCTATGTAGTACCATGGCTCTCTGTAGTACCATGGCTCTCTGTAGTACCATGGCTCTCTGTAGTACTATGGCTCTATGTAGTACCATGGCTCTATGTAGTACTATGGCTCTATGTAGTACCATGGCTCTATATAGTACCATGGCTCTATGTAGTACCATGGCTCTCTGTAGTACCATGGCTCTCTGTAGTACCATGGCTCTCTGTAGTACCATGGCTCTCTGTAGTACCATGGCTCTCTGTAGTACCATGGCTCTATGTAGTACTATGGCTCTATGTAGTACCATGGCTCTATATAGTACCATGGCTCTATGTAGTACCATGGCTCTCTGTAGTACCATGGCTCTATGTAGTACCATGGCTCTATGTAGTACCATGGCTATATGTAGTACCATGGCTCTATGTAGTACCATGGCTCTATGTAGTACCATGGCTCTATGTAGTACCATGGCTCTATGTAGTACCATGGCTCTCTGTAGTACTATGGCTCTATGTAGTTCCATGGCTCTATGTAGTACCATGGCTCTATGTAGTACCATGGCTCTATGTACTACCATGGCTCTATGTACTACCGTGGCTCTATGTAGTACCATGGCTCTATGTAGTACCATGGCTCTATGTAGTACCATGGCTCTATGTAGTACCATGGCTCTATGTAGTACCATGGCTCTATGTAGTACCATGGCTCTATGTAGTACTATGCGCCCACTGTGAGATAGTTGGAAGCTCAGACTTACAGTAAGATCCAGTACCAGGAGGAGGCAAAGTCCTCAAAGATCCTTACTCCTATGGCCTTTCTGTTGAAGCCTGATATCAGTGAACTGGAATAACGGAAAGATATAGTAGGTTAAGGGACAGTGATGATCTGTTTAGATACACATCGGCTGTGTCCCAAATGGCACCCTATTCCCTATGGGCCCTGGTCAAAAATAGTGCACTACAAAAGGGAAAGAGTGCCATTTGGGACACAGCGTATAGTATCCACAGGAGAATATTAGTTCAATGGATGAATGATAACCCCATGGCGCTTCTGATGCTGTTGACTGTCTCGTTGACGGAGGCCATTCCGGGCAGAGTGAAGTTGGAAGGAGCACTTTTGAGAGCATGTAGACTGGGCAAACACCTCCCCAGAGCTGTAGTGATTCAAACGGCAACATACGGACGGGTAGAGTGAGGGAAAGGTTCAGAGTGGATTCACCTCAGTCTCATGCTGTTTCAATTCATCCTCTGTACCATGATTATGTACACATCCTTTACATTTGATTTAACCTTTATTTAACTATTATTTAATATAGACATTAACAGTCCTGTCAGTAGATGTGAGTATGGATGCCATGTTAAACTACTTCACCTGATTTACTTGGAACAAGGAAGGATGGACAAAGTTCTGCATCAAGGATCTCTTGGACAGTCTGAAAGAGAGAGTACAGGACCAAACATGACTAGAAGGATGGACAGAGTTCTGCATCAAGGATCTCTTGGACAGTCTGAAAGAGAGAGGACAGGACCAAACATGACTAGAAGGATGGACAGAGTTCTGCATCAAGGATCTCTTGGACAGTCTGAAAGAGAGAGTACAGGACCAAACATGACTAGAAGGATGGACAGAGTTCTGCATCAATGATCTCTTGGACAGTCTGAAAGAGAGAGTACAGGACCAAACATGACTAGAAGGATGGACAGAGTTCTGCATCAAGGATCTCTTGGACAGTCTGAAAGAGAGAGTACAGGACCAAACATGACTAGAAGGATGGACAGAGTTCTGCATCAAGGATCTCTTGGACAGTCTGAAAGAGAGAGGACAGGACCAAACATGACTAGAAGGATGGGCAGAGTTCTGCATCAAGGATCTCTTGGACAGTCTGAAAGAGAGAGGACAGGACCAAACATGACTAGAAGGATGGACAGAGTTCTGCATCAAGGATCTCTTGGACAGTCTGAAAGAGAGAGGACAGGACCAAACATGACTAGAAGGATGGACAGAGTTCTGCATCAAGGATCTCTTGGACAGTCTGAAAGAGAGAGTACAGGACCAAACATGACTAGAAGGATGGACAAAGTTCTGCATCAAGGATCTCTTGGACAGTCTGAAAGAGAGAGTACAGGACCAAACATGACTAGAAGGATGGCCAATATACAGAAGCACTGTATAACAGACACACTCATGTAGAAACTACATCTGTTTCTAATCAATGTCTCAAATTAAAATGTTTTCCAATCACCCAAACCCTTTAACTCAGAATGAAACACAGACATAAGCTACACTGTAATGTAGCTATGCTTGACAGAATGCTTGGGACTAATGGTCCCACGCACCCAGTTCCAGTCTCTATAAGCACATTGATAACAGTGTAAAATGCCCGGTACCCAGGTGGTGGTAGTCAGGTTGAGGCTGTGGTCACAGTACTGCTGATGGAAGAAGTCTTTGGGATTGGCGTCGGGGTCATAGGCAGCAGCAGACAGCATCCAGAAGTGAGACGGACACTTAGGAACACACACCTGCAGAGGAAGGGACAGAGAGATGGGAGGGACCAGACATTAGTGTACGGCAAACCTTGATTGCCCGCAGTCTCACATTTGACGTATCACAGGTAACGAAAGTGTGAGTGAAACCATCAAGAGAGAGAGGGAGTCAAATCTCAAATGAAACCCTATTCCTCATATGATGTGGCCCCATACTGTTGACTATTACATTAGGTGGTGTGTGTCCTAAGCTATATGTTGTACCCTATGCATTATGTCCTATCTGTTATGTCCTACGTGACTCTGGTCAAACGGACGGGGACAGGTAGGATGTGATCGTACAGATACAGTTTGAGTCTGACCTGTGTGGTGGGACACTGTACGCCTCCGAGCGCTGCTGCCATCACCTTGGTGGTCGTGGCACACTTCAGTATGTCCACATAGATCATCCTGGGCTGGTCTCTGACAAGACAGAGTTAAAAACAAAGACTGACTTGTATCAACATGATCTCTTTCAGACAATGAGTTAGCATACTGCACATCCAGGCCACTGTTCCAGCATCCTGACAGGCACCCTATACCCCTTTAGAGTGACCCACTTTATAGTTCTGTTTCGGATTCTGTTTAGGACTCATCCATATTTTCTGATGCATGGCCTGTAGCTAGGTACACATACAGTAACATAGAACCTATAACTAGGTAGACATATCATAGGACCTATAACTAGGTAGACATACAGTAACATAGAACCTATAACTAGGTAGACATACAGTAACATAGAACCTATAACTAGGTAGACATAACATAGGACCTATAACTAGGTAGACATAACATAGGACCTATAACTAGGTACACATACAGTAACATAGAACCTATAACTAGGTAGACATGCAGTAACATAGGACCTATAACTAGGTAGATATACAGTAACATAGAACCTATAACTAGGTAGATATAACATAGAACCTATAACTAGGTAGACATAACATAGGACCTATAACTAGGTAGACATATCATAGAACCTATAACTAGGTAGACATATCATAGGACCTATAACTAGGTAGACATATCGTAGGACCGAAAACTAGGTAGACATAACATAGTACCTATAACTAGGTAGACATAACATAGGACCTATAACTAGGTAGACATATCATAGGACCTATAACTAGGTAGATATAACATAGGACCTATAACTAGGTAGACATAACATAGGACCTATAACTAGGTAGACATAACATAGGACCTATAACTAGGTAGACATAACATAGGACCTATAACTAGGTAGACATACAGTAACATAGAACCTATAACTAGGTAGACATACAGTAACATAGAACCTATAACTAGGTAGACATATCATAGGACCTATAACTAGGTAGACATACAGTAACATAGGACCTATAACTAGGTAGACATACAGTAACATAGAACCTATAACTAGGTAGACATACAGTAACATAGAACCTATAACTAGGTAGACATACAGTAACATAGAACCTATAACTAGGTAGATATATCATAGGACCTATAACTAGGTAGACATACAGTAACATAGGACCTATAACTAGGTAGACATACAGTAACATAGAACCTATAACTAGGTAGACATACAGTAACATAGAACCTATAACTAGGTAGACATACAGTAACATAGAACCTATAACTAGGTAGATATATCATAGGACCTATAACTAGGCAGACATAAAATAGGACCTATAGCTAGGTAGATATAACATAGAACCTATAACTAGGTAGACATATCATAGGACATATAACTAGGTAGACATAACATAGAACCTATAACTAGGTAGACATAACATAGGACCTATAACTAGGTAGACATAACATAGAACC
>NC_074670.1:7056252-7058752 GCF_029448725.1 Salvelinus fontinalis
CTCTGGGAGACAGTCGAGACAGCTAAGGTTCTGTGTGGGACTCTGGGAGACAGTCGAGACAGCTAAGGTTCTGTGTGGGACTCTGGGAGACAGTCGAGGCAGCTAAGGTTCTGTGTGGGACTCTGTTGGAGACAGTCGAGACAGCTAAGGTTCTTTATGGGACTCTGGGAGACAGTCGAGACAGCTAAGGTTCTGTGTGGGATTCTGGGAGACAGTCGAGACAGCTAAGGTTTTGTATGGGACTCTGGGAGACAGTCGAGACAGCTAAGGTTCTGTTTGGGACTCTGGGAGACAGTCGAGACAGCTAAGGTACTGTATGGGACTCTGGGAGACAGTCGAGACAGCTAAGGTACTGTATGGGACTCTGGGAGACAGTCGAGACAGCTAAGGTTCTGTGTGGGACTCTGTTGGAGACAGTCGAGACAGCTAAGGTTCTTTATGGGACTCTGGGAGACAGTCGAGACAGCTAAGGTTCTGTGTGGGACTCTGGGAGACAGTCGAGACAGCTAAGGTTCTGTATGGGACTCTGGGAGACAGTCGAGACAGCTAAGGTTCTGTTTGGGACTCTGGGAGACAGTTGAGACAGCTAAGGTTCTGTGTGGGACTCTGTTGGAGACAGTCGAGACAGCTAAGGTTCTGTGTGGGACTCTGGGAGAGAGTCGAGACAGCTAAGGTTCTGTGTGGGACTCTGGGAGACAGTCGAGACAGCTAAGGTTTTGTATGGGACTCTGGGAGACAGTCGAGACAGCTAAGGTTCTGTTTGGGACTCTGGGAGACAGTCGAGACAGCTAAGGTACTGTATGGGACTCTGGGAGACAGTCGAGACAGCTAAGGTACTGTATGGGACTCTGGGAGACAGTCGAGACAGCTAAGGTTCTGTGTGGGACTCTGTTGGAGACAGTCGAGACAGCTAAGGTTCTGTGTGGGACTCTGGGAGACAGTCGAGACAGCTAAGGTTCTGTATGGGACTCTGGGAGACAGTCGAGACAGCTAAGGTTCTGTATGGCACTCTTGGAGACAGTCGAAGCAGCTGCAATATCCTATGTTATTTAACACAGGAAGGAAACGATGGGACATACTGTAGCTTCAGCTACGGCATAGCCACAGCAGAGATATAGCGTAGCCTAAACTACAGCACCGATACAGTAGCTACAGTTAGCTACAGCATAGCCTTAACTACAGCACTGCTACAATTAGCTACAATTAGCTACAGTTAGCTAGGGCATAGCCTTAACTACAGCACTGCTACAATTAGCTACAGTTAGCTACAGTTAGCTACAGCATAGCCTGAACTACAACGCCGCTACAGTTAGCTACAGCATAGCCTTTACTACAACACCGCTACAGTTAGCTACAGCATAGCAAAATCTACAGCATAAAGTGCATTCGGAAATACATTTTTTCCTCATCAATCTACACACAATACCCCATAATTAAAAAGTGAAAACAGGCTTCAAGAAATGTTTGCAAATGTATTACAAATAAAAAACAGAAATATCTTATTTACATAAGTATTCAGACCCTTTGCTATGAGTCTCAAAAGTGAGCATCCTGTTTCCATTGTTCATCCTTGTTACTACAACTTGTTCTACAACTGGATTGGAGTCCACCTGTGGTAAATTCAATTGATTGGACATGATTTGGAAAGGCACAGACCTGTCTCTATAAGGTCCCACAGTTGACAGTGCATGTCAGAGCTAAAACCAAGCCATGAGCTCATACAGTTTGGACTGTAGTCTACAGAAGCCTGTTCCTGCTCTTTTCCCGAGATTCATCATAGTGGTCTCTGACTTGTGGCCAGACTCGCTCAGGTGAGTCTGGCCACAAACTTAAACCTGCGCTTTTTCAATGCTGATTTGAATGCCATTGAGAAAACAAAGAAGTGTCCAAGATTTCTTTTCACAAATATACTTTCTGAATTTAAAAGTAATACTCAAAGTAATCATCCAATTTTTCAAAAGTATCTGTAATCTGATTACAATATTTTTCCTGGTAACGTAACGGATTACAGTGACCTTTTTTGTAATCCGTTACATGTAATCTGTTACTCCCCAACCCTGATCATAGCCTAAACTACAGCATAGCCTAAACTACAGCATAGCCTAAACTACGGCATAGCTAAAGAAAAGCTTTAACAGCAGAACTACAGCACAGTCTAAGTTACAGCAGAGCTGTAGAGCTGTAGCAAGTGTAGGTCCTCTGGAAGACGTGTACTGTAATTGGCAATACTATGCCGTCATTCATCTCAAAATAGAAGCCATATCCAGAGTGTCAATTAACTGACTCTAATCATAGAATGAATGATACAAATAATCTCCTTTAGAAAGCTGATGCATTAGCTGAGAGGTTAGAGAAGCCAGCTGCTATACCCAGAGTGAATGTGGGTTAGATCAGAAAATAAACCAGGGTCAGGATTCCTGGGTTAGGACTGAGCTGGGACAAGATGGAGATAGGGTATGCTAAATATAAATGTAAAGTATGTGATGATGCTAATGCTAAA
>NC_074670.1:7061252-7138752 GCF_029448725.1 Salvelinus fontinalis
CCCTCCGGTTTTTCATTTCTATCTTTGTCCTCCACTCTTTCTCCCGTGTACTCTCTTCCTTCTACTGTGGTGAAGGCAGACCAGTCCTGGTCTCTCTTTCCTAACTATAGTAATATACTGTGGGACTCTGGGAGACAGTCGAGACAGCTAAGGTTCTGAGCCGTCTGGACTGACACTGGACTCCGTGCTCCCTCAGAGTTTCTGTGGAGTCAACACTTTCCAAAGTTAACACTGGCCAAAGATGTCCACTCACGGGCAGCCTGCTAGCCGAGGCCCTGCTGAGCCTCCTGCCTGACGTCCATCACAGCTAAAAGAGTCCCAGACAGGTCCCAGATCAGTAGCACAGGACTAGAAAAAGATAGACCTACTGTACCTCGACCGGCACCATTAACACAGAGGAGAGAAAGAAGCTGGAGGGCGTAGACTATAATAATTCACTGATTAAATTGATTAAATCAGGGAACAGTCTGGTGTGTCAACTTGATGCCTCTATCAGGCTGCATTGTGGGACATCACCATATCCAGGGAAAGACCAAGACAACAAGTGCATGAATTATTATGTGTCCTGTAAATAATGCATTACAGTGAATATTGTATTTCTATGGACACAGGGGGGGGGGGGGGGGGGGGGGGGGTCGGGGGGTGAGAACAACGACTGTGATTCTATTTTCTCAGAAATGTCCCATTGTCAACGGAATCCGCGAGCGCAGACAGAGCGAAAACGAATAAGTATGTCATCACATGCCAAGGGAAATGAATCAAGCGTATACTATTGCTATTCCAGTTCCTGGTGTTACCATAACTCTCCAGTTATAGCCCAGCTTCCCTGGGAAGTCACTGTTTCAACCAGACATCCAGGTCTGTGATAAATTGTCCCACTACTCCTATTCAAAAGGTAAATGGAAGTTTTCCAGGATGGACTTGTCCCTGTGAGAGAGGACCCAGGTTGTACAGCAAGTTGCACCTTATTCCCTATTTAGTGCACTACTTTTGACCGGGGCCCATGGTTAAAAGTCGTGCACTAAATAGGGAATAGGGTGCCATTTGGGATGCGGTCCTAGAGAACGAAGGCCTGGCAGTGTGCACGGTCACACACTGCATGACGTCTTAGCAGGGGAACATTCCTCCTGCTCTTTCTCTCCCTCCTCTACAACCATCCTTCTAGTTCGAGGCAGGAGGCATGAACAGTGGTCAAGCGCAGCGTGGGCAGCGGATGAATGTAGAATTGAGCTATAAAAATCCCAACCCCAACCAATGCGGAAATGTCACAGACCGAGTATAATAAATTATTATTTTGCATAGTCTTTCTTTCCAGAACTTTCCACATAAAGAAATGCGTGAAATCGAATTCCACAACCTTTACTTTCTTATTTACAGCAGAATGAAAGAAAAAGACGAAGAATAATGGCTTGTGATTTGTTTCACCAACAACATTTCCTACCAGGTTTATATAAAAATTACATAAAACTTTTAAGGTACAATATGCAGAAATCACTCCTCCATTTCCTGATTGCTAACATTCTAATAGTTTGTCTAATTTCAGTTCATAGTATAAAATAAGCAACTATAGTGTAGAGAATCACAATAACAATGACAGATCTAAACTGCTAGACCAAAAAGTTACATATTGCAGGTTTAATATGAGTAATAAATACAACCTACTTCAAACATTTATTTTGCTGCTTCCCTACCAGCCCACCTCCAACATGCCCCTCTCTGGACTACTCTGATGGGGAGGCGTGTGACTGTCTAATGACTCTGTAGTGACTGTGTGTAGTAACTGTGTGTAGTGACTGTGTGTAGTAACTGTGTGTAATGACTGTGTAGTGACTGAGTGTAGTAACTGTGTGTAGTGACTGTGTGTAGTAACTGTGTGTAGTGACTGCGTAGAAACTGTGTGTAATGACTGTGTAATGACTGTGTAGTGACTTTGTATAGTGACTATGTAGTGACTGTGTAGTGACTGTGTAGTGACTGTGTGTAGTGACTGTGTAATGACTGTGTAGTGACTGTGTATAGTGACTGTGTAGTGACTGTGTGTAGTGACTGTGTAATGACTGTGTAATGACTGTGTAGTGACTGTGTAGTGACTGTGTAGTGACTGTGTGTAGTGACTGTGTAGTGACTGTGTATAGTGACTGTGTAGTGGCTGTGTAGTCACTGTGTAGACTGTGTGTAGAGACAGTGTAGTGACTGTGTGTAGTGACTGTAGTGACTGTGTAGTGGCTGTGTAGTGACTGTGTAGACTGTGTGTAGAGACGGTGTAGTGACTGTGTGTAGTGGCTGTGTAGTGACTGTGTATTAACTGTGTATTGACTGTGTAGTGGCTGTGTAGTGACTGTGTAGACTGTGTTTAGAGACTGTGTAGTGACTGTGTAGTGAATATGTAGTAACTGTGTAGTGACTGTGTAGTGACTGTGTGTAGTGACTGTGTGTAGTGACTGTGTGTAGTGACTGTGTAGTGACTGTGTGTAGTGACTGTGTGTAGTGACTGTGTAGTGACGGTGTATAGTGTAGTAATGAATGGTCTTATTGGGTGGCAGCTTTCATTTAACATCTATTGATTCTGAAGCAGCATCTGCTTTCACCTTCAACCCCTTAGGCTCAGATGGGAAAGAATAGAGAGACTGAGAGAAAGAACAGAGAGACTGAGAGAAAGAACAGAGAGACTGAGAGAAAGAACAAAGAGACTGAGAGAAAGAACAGAGAGACTGAGAGAAAGAACAGAGAGACTGAGAGAAAGAACAGGGAGACTGAGAGAAAGAACAGAGAGACTGAGAGAAAGAACAGAGAGACTGAGAGAAAGAACAGAGAGACTGAGAGAAAGAACAAAGAGACTGAGAGAAAGAACAGAGAGACTGAGAGAAAGAACAGAGAGACTGAGAGAAAGAACAGAGAGACTGAGAGAAAGAACAGAGAGACTGAGAGAAAGAACAAAGAGACTGAGAGAAAGAACAGAGCGACTGAGAGAAAGAACAGAGAGACTGAGAGAAAGAACAGAGAGACTGAGAGAAAGAACAAAGAGACTGAGAGAAAGAACAGAGAGACTGAGAGAAAGAACAAAGAGACTGAGAGAAAGAACAGAGACTGAGAGAAAGAACAGAGAGACTGAGAGAAAGAACAAAGAGACTGAGAGAAAGAACAGAGAGACTGAGAGAAAGAACAGAGAGACTGAGAGAAAGAACTAGGGACTGAGAGAAAAAACAGAGAGACTGAGAGAAAGAACAGAGAGACTGAGAGAAAGAACAGAGAGACTGAGAGAAAGAACAGGGAGACTGAGAGAAGGAACAGAGAGACTGAGAGAAGGAACAGAGAGACTGAGAGAAAGAACAAAGAGACTGAGAGAAAGAACAGAGAGACTGAGAGAAGGAACAGAGAGACTGAGAGAAGGAACAGAGAGACTGAGAGAAGGACCAGAGAGACTGAGAGAAAGAACAGAGAGACTGAGAGAAAGAACAGAGAGACTGAGAGAAAGAACAGAGAGACTGAGAGAAGGAACAGAGAGACTGAGAGAAAGAACAGAGAGACTGAGAGAAAGAACAGAGAGACTGAGAGAAAGAACAGAGAGACTGAGAGAAGGAACAGAGAGACTGAGAGAAAGAACAGAGAGACTGAGAGAAAGAACAGAGAGACTGAGAAGAGAAGAGGAGAAAAGGGAAGAGGAGAGAGTTGAGCCAGGCCTCACTGTAGCATGCATCACAAATGGCACCCTTATTCCCTACATGGCACACTACATTTGACTAGGGCTCTGTGCACTACGTAAGGAATAGGGTGTCATTTGGGATGCACACTAGCTATACAGGAGGTGGGATTGTTCTAGCTCTTCCATAAATCACTCTACGGTGACAGGAGGTGGTCCTCCAGTCACTCAGCCCACCCCCTCCCTGTGACCCCTGGGGTGACAGCATCTTTCTGGGGGTCAGAGAGAACAACACGGGGTAACATCCAGCTCCCATACTGCCCCTCTTTCCGCTGCCCACATAGAGCCTTTCATCCTATAGCACTTAGCTACAGACTCAGCAACTATATATATATATATATAGAGAGAGAGAGAGACAGAGAGAGAGAGAGAGAGAGAGAGGGGGGAGATAGAGGGGGCCCTGAATGTAAATCTCAGAAAGACAAAAATAATCGTGTTCCAATAAATAAAATTAAACCATCTAGTGTTCAGCAAAATAACAACACAATGTAAAATACAGGTAGCCTTGTCAAATAATGAACATCCAATCACATGAACCGTTACTCTCTTGCGGTTAACTTTGTTAAAGCAAGTCCCCTGAACTCTCGTGTATTTTCTACACTATGCAAAGATATGGGCAGCGACCATGTAACGCTTTTACAACATACAGAAGTGAGCAGGTTATCATGGGGCAAAGTAAAGTTTTTCTGAATTGAGAGACGAGCTTAAAGTTTTCTTTACTGACCATGATTTCACTTGTCTGACTGCTTGCATGATGACGAGTTTCTCACACGACTGGTCTATCTGGGTGATGTTTTTTCTAGGCTGAGTGATCTGAATCTAGGAGGGATTACAGGGACTCTCCGCAACTATATTCAATGTGCGAGACAAAATTGAGGCTATGATTAAGAAGTTGGAGTTCTTCTCTGTCTGCTTTAACAAGGACAACACACAGGTCTTTCCATCATTGTATGATTTTTTGTGTGAAAATGAACTCAAGCTTACGGACAATGTCAAATGTGATATAGTGAAACACCTGACTAGCATGCAAACTAAATACAGGCACAGACTGTGTGTGGAAAATGATTTAAGACTGAGACTCTCTCCAATACAACCCAACATAATATTATATTATTATTTGTGCCCTGGTCCTATAAGAGCTCTTTGTCACTTCCCACGAGCCGGGTTGTGACGACAACTCACACTCATTCTTATGTTTAATAAATGCATCGTATAGTGTGTGCGTGGCAGGCTTACAATGATGGCAAAAAACAACATTTGAGAGTGCGATGACCCTGGTGCTAGAGGGGGTACGCAGCTGGAGGTTGAATGTTTGAAGGGGTACGGGACTATAACAAGTTTGGGAACCACTGCCCTAGCTGGAGCACACAAAAACTATACATACCTCGGCCAAACATCAGCGCCACAGGTAACTTCCACAAAGCTGTGAACGATCTGAGAGACAAGGCAAGAAGGGCCTTCTATGCCATCAAAAGGAACATCAAATTCGACATACTAAAAATACTTGAATCAGTTATAGAACCCATTGCCCTTTATGGTTGTGAGGTCTGGGGTCCGCTCACCAACCAAGAATTCACAAAATGGGACAAACACCAAATTGAGACTCTGCATACAGAATTCTGCAAAAATATCCTCAGTGTTTAATGTAAAACACCTAAAAGGAAGCGATTCCCAAACCTTCCATAACAAAGCCATCCCCTACAGAGAGATGAACCTGGAGAAGAGTCCCCTAAGCAAGCTGGTCCTGGGGCTCTGTTCACAAACACAAACACAACCCACAGAGCCCCAGGACAGCAACACAATTAGACCCAACCAAATCATGAGAAAACAAAAAGATAATTACTTGACACATTGGAAAGAATTAACAAAAAAACAGAGCAAACTAGAATGCTAGTTGGCCCTAAACAGAGAGTACACAGTGGCAGAATACCTGACCACTGTGAATGACCCAAACTTAAGAAAAGCTTTGACTATGTACAGACTCAGTGAGCATAGCCTTGCTATTGAGAAAGGTTGCCGTAGGCAGACATGGCTCTCAAGAGAAGACAGGGTATGTGCACACTGCCCACAAAATGAGGTGGAAACTGAGCTGCACTTCCTAACCTCCTGCCCAACGTATGACCATATTAGAGACACATATTCCCTCATGTGACACAGATCCACAAAGAATTCGAAAACAAACCCGATTTTGATAAACTCCCTACTGGGTGAAATACCACAGTGTGCATCACAGCAGCAAGATTTATGACCTGTTGCCACAAGAAAAGGTCAACAAGCGAAGAACAAACACCATTGTAAATACAACCCATATTTATGCTTATTTATTTTCCCTTTTGTACTTTAACCATTTGTACATCATTACAACACTGTATATATGCATAATATGACATTTGTAATGTCTATATTATTTTCAAACTTCTGTATGTGTAATGATTACTGTTCATTTTATTGTTAATTTCACTTTTGTTTATTATCTACTTCACTTGCTTTGGCGATGTTAACATATGTTTCCCATGCCAATAAAGCCCCTTTAACTGAATTGACAGAGAGAGAGAGAGAGAATGTCCACTACTACTGTTATTATTGCTGTTGGTCCCACCATTTATTTATATATAAATATATATATATATTTTGTATATATATACATATATATTTGATTTTTATTTTTCGATATGTATACTTTGACAATGTAAGTAATAACGAACCTACCATGTCAATAAAGTCAATTGAATTGAATTGAATTGAGAGAGAGAGAGAGAGAGAGAGAGAGAGAGAGAGAGAGAGAGAGAGAGAGAGAGAGAGAGAGAGAGAGAGAAATCAAAGGCAGTAGACTACAGCCACAGCTGTGTGTGTGTGTGTCGTGTGTGTGTGTGTGAATCTTTGTGTACCGTGTGTGTGTGTGTGTGTGTGTGTGTGTGTGTGTGTGTGTGTGTGTGTGTGTGTGTGTGTGTGTGTGTGTGTCAGATGTCAGATAATCCCAGTGAGGCAGCAGCCCAGTATGGGGTCTCCAGGTGGCCCTCGGGGTGAAGCAGGGTTGACCCGAGTTGACCCCAGTTGACCCGGGCTGTCAGGAGCTCAGATCTCTTCCTGACATTGCAGTAGAGACGGAGCACCAGGACAATGTACCATTCCATCATGTAACAGAGCCTCCACACAGCTCAAACAGCCCCTGTATGCCTCCATTCCCTCACAGATCACTGTCAGGAGGACAAGCACATACAGACAACTGGAAGAACCAAACACCATCCCACAGACTGTCACATTGGCAACATACACACCAGAAATGCTGTTGTATTCACATTTTCTGATCTAATCAATTGTATTAAAAAGCTAGATTAAATGAATAATTGTAATCAATAGTTTTGCAGTTTTAATGTCAACTTGTATAAAATGGATATGGTGTTTTCCTGAAACCGTCATGGTAGCATGCCTCACACCCCAAAAGTATTTGTCATGGCAGACAGGGGAGGTGTGAAGGCCTTTCTTATAGAGATGAGACACCCAGGCAGGCTGCAGATAGCAGCAGTCATGCCAGCCCAGCCCAGCAGTAGCAGCAGTCATGACAGCCCAGCCCAGCAGTAGCAGCAGTCATGACAGCCCAGCCCAGCAGTAGCAGCAGTCATGACAGCCCAGCCCAGCAGTAGCAGCAGTCATGACAGCCCAGCCCAGCAGTAGCAGCAGTCATGACAGCCCAGCAGTAGCAGCAGTCAAGACAGCCCAGCCCAGCAGTAGCAGTAGTCATGACAGCCCAGCCCAGCAGTAGCAGCAGTCATGCTAGCCCAGCCCAGCAGTAGCAGCAGTCATGACAGCCCAGCCCAGCAGTAGCAGCAGTCATGACAGCCCAGCAGTAGCAGTAGTCATGACAGCCCAGCCCAGCAGTAGCAGCAGTCATGACAGCCCAGCCCAGCAGTAGCAGTAGTCATGACAGCCCAGCCCAGCAGTAGCAGCAGTCATGCCAGCCCAGCCCAGCAGTAGCAGCAGTCATGACAGCCCAGCAGCAGTAGCAGCAGTCATGACAGCCCAGCCCAGCAGTAGCAGTAATCATGACAGCCCAGCAGTAGCAGCAGTCAAGACAGCCCAGCCCAGCAGTAGCAGTAGTCAAGACAGCCCAGTCCAGCAGTAGCAGCATCATGACAGCCCAGCCCAGCAGTAGCAGCATCATGACAGCCCAGCCCAGCAGTAGCAGCAGTCAAGACAGCCCAGCAGTAGCAGCAGTCATGCCAGCCCAGCCCAGCAGTAGCAACAGTCATGACAGCCCAGCCCAGCAGTAGCAGCATCATGACAGCCCAGCCCAGCAGTAGCAGTAGTCATGACAGCCCAGCCCAGCAGTAGCAGCATCATGACAGCCCAGCCCAGCAGTAGCAACAGTCATGACAGCCCAGCCCAGCAGTAGCAGCATCATGACAGCCCAGCCCAGCAGTAGCAGTAGTCATGACAGCCCAGCCCAGCAGTAGCAGCATCATGACAGCCCAGCCCAGCAGTAGCAACAGTCATGACAGCCCAGCCCAGCAGTAGCAGCATCCTATCTTCTCTTGAATGATATTTTGTGAGTCCTGGAGCTCCTGAAGGCAGCTGATACAGGATAACAGAAGGTCACCTCTCCTCCTACCGCTTCCCTCTCTCTGTGTCTGTCTCTCTTTATCTCTCCCTGTCTCTCTGTCTCCCTGTCTCTCTCTCTTTATCTCTCTCTGTCTCTCTCTCTCCCTGCCTCTCTCTCTCAATGTCTCTCTATCTCTCCCTGTCTCATCTCTCCCTGTCTCGCTATCTCTCCCTGTCTCTCTCTCTCTGTATCTCTCCCTGTCTCTCTCTCTGTATCTCTCCCTGCCTCGCTATCTCTCCCTGTCTCTCTCTCTGTATCTCTCCCTGTATCTCTCTCTGTATCTCTCCCTGTCTCTCTCTCTGTATCTCTCCCTGCCTCGCTATCTCTCCCTGTCTCTCTCCCTGTATCTCTCCCTGCCTCTCTATCTCTCCCTGTCTCTCCCTGTCTCTCTCTCTCTCCCTGTCTCTCTATCTCTCTCTCTCTCTCCCTGTCTATCAATCTCTCCTTGTCTCTCTCGCTCTCCTTGTCTCTCTCTCTCTCCCTGTCTCTCTCTCTCAATGTCTCTTTATCTCTCGCTGTCTCTCCCTGTCTCTCTCTCTGTATCTCTCCCTGTTTCTCTCTCTGTATCTCTCCCGGTCTATCAATCTCTCCCTGTCTATCAATCTCTCCCTGTCTATCAATCTCTCCCTGTCTATCAATCTCTCCCTGTCTATCAATCTCTCCCTGTCTATCAATCTCTCCCTGTCTATCAATCTCTCCCTGTCTATCAATCTCTCCCTGTCTATCAATCTCTCCTTCTCTCTCTCTCTCTCTCTCTCTCTCTCTCTCTCTCTCTCTCTCTCTCTCTCTCTCTCTCTCTCTCTCTCTCTCTCTCTCTCTCTCTCTCTCTCTCTCTCTCTCTCTCCCTGTCTCTCTCTTACTCTCTCTCTATCTTTCCCTGTCTCTATATCTCTACCTCTCTCTCCCTGTCTCTCTATCTCTACCTCTCTCTCCGTCTCTCTACCTCTCTCAATTCAATTCAATTCAATTCAAGGGGCTTTATTGGCATGGGAAACATGTGTTAACATTGCCAAAGCAAATGAGGTAGACAATACACAAAAGTGAAACAAACAAAACGAATTAACAGTAAACATTACACATACAGAAGTTTCAAAACAATAAAGACATTACGAGTGTCATATTAAATATATACAGTGTTGTAACAATGTACAAATGGTTAAAGCACACAAGTTAAAATAAGTAAGCATAAATATGGGTTGTATTTACAATGGTGTTTGTTCTTTACTGGTTGCCCTTTTCTTGTGGCAACAGGTTTCAAATCTTGCTGCTGTGATGGCACACTGTGGAATTTCACCCAGTAGATATGGGAGTTTATCAAAATTGGATTTGTTTTCGAATTCTTTGTGGATCTGTGTGATCTGAGGGAAATATGTGTCTCTAATATGGTCATACATTGGGCAGGAGGTTAGGAAGTGCAGCTCGGTTTCCACCTCATTTTGTGGGCAGTGTGCACATAGCCTGTCTTCTCTTGAGAGCCATGTCTGCCTACGGCGGCCTTTCTCAATAGCAAGGCTATGCTCACTGAGTCTGTACATAGTCAAAGCTTTCCTTAAGTTTGGGTCAGTCACAGTGGTCAGGTATTCTGCCACTGTGTACTCTCTGTTTAGGGCCAAATAGCATTCTAGTTTGCTCTGTTTTTTTGTTAATTCTTTCCAATGTGTCAAGTAATTATCTTTTTGTTTTCTCATGATTTGGTTGGGTCTAATTGTGCTGTTGTCCTGGGGCTTTGTGGGGTGTGTTTGTGTTTGTGAACAGAGCCCTAGGACCAGTTTGCTTAGGGGACTCTTCTCCAGGTTCATCTCTCTGTAGGTGATGGCTTTGTTATGGAAGGTTTGGGAATCGCTTCCTTTTAGGTGGTTGTAGAATTTAACGGCTCTTTTCTGGATTTTGATAATTAGTGGGTATCGGCCTAATTCTGCTCTGCATGCATTATTTGGTGTTCTGCGTTGTACACGGAGGATATTTTTGCAGAATTCTGCATGCAGAGTCTCAATTTGGTGTTTGCCCCATTTTGTGAAATCTTGGTTGGTGAGCGGACCCCAGACCTCACAACCATAAAGGGCAATGGGCTCTATGACTGATTCAAGTATTTTTAGCCAGATCCTAATTGGTATGTTGAAATTTATGTTCCTTTTGATGGCATAGAATGCCCTTCTTGCCTTGTCTCTCAGATCGTTCACAGCTTTGTGGAAGTTACCTGTGGTGCTGATGTTTAGGCCGAGGTATGTATAGTTTTTTGTGTGCTCTAGGGCAACGGTGTCTAGATGGAATTTGTGGTCCTGGTGACTGGACCTTTTTTGGAACACCATTATTTTGGTCTTACTGAGATTTACTGTCAGGGCCCAGGTCTGACAGAATCTGTGCAGAAGATCTAGGTGCTGCTGTAGTCCCTCCTTGGTTGGTGACAGAAGTACCAGATCATCAGCAAACAGTAGACATTTGACTTCGGATTCTAGTAGGGTGAGACCGGGTGCTGCAGACTGTTCTAGTGCCCGCGCCAATTCGTTGATATATATGTTGAAGAGGGTGGGGCTTAAGCTGCATCCCTGTCTCACCCCACGACCCTGTGTGAAGAAATGTGTGTGTTTTTTGCCAATTTTAACCGCACACTTGTTGTTTGTGTACATGGATTTTATAATGTCGTATGTTTTACCCCCAACACCACTTTCCATCAATTTGTATAGCAGACCCTCATGCCAAATTGAGTCGAAGGCTTTTTTGAAATCAACAAAGCATGAGAAGACTTTGCCTTTGTTTTGGTTTGTTTGGTTGTCAATTAGGGTGTGTAGGGTGAATACATGGTCTGTTGTACGGTAATTTGGTAAAAAGCCAATTTGACATTTGCTCAGTACATTGTGTTCATTGAGGAAATGTACGAGTCTGCTGTTAATGATAATGCAGAGTATTTTACCAAGGTTACTGTTGACGCATATTCCACGGTAGTTATTGGGGTCAAATTTGTCTCCACTTTTGTGGATTGGGGTGATCAGTCCTTGGTTCCAAATATTGGGGAAGATGCCAGAGCTAAGGACGATGTTAAAGAGTTTTAGTATAGCCAATTGGAATTTGTTGTCTGTATATTTGATCATTTCATTAAGGATACCATCAACACCACAGGCCTTTTTGGGTTGGAGGGTTTTTATTTTGTCCTGTAACTCATTCAAGGTAATTGGAGAATCCAGTGGGTTCTGGTAGTTTTTAATAGTTGATTCTAGTATTTGTATTTGATCATGTATATGTTTTTGCTCTTTATTCTTTGTTATAGAGCCAAAAAGATTGGAGAAGTGGTTTACCCATACATCTCCATTTTGGATAGATAATTCTTCGTGTTGTTGTTTGTTTAGTGTTTTCCAATTTTCCCAGAATTGGTTAGAGTCTATGGATTCTTCAATTACATTGAGCTGATTTCTGACATGCTGTTCCTTCTTTTTCCGTAGTGTATTTCTGTATTGTTTTAGTGATTCACCATAGTGAAGGCGTAGACTCAGGTTTTCCGGGTCTCTATGTTTTTGGTTGGACAGGTTTCTCAATTTATTTCTTAGATTTTTGCATTCTTCATCAAACCATTTGTCATTGTTGTTCATTTTCTTCGGTTTTCTATTTGAGATTTTTAGATTTGATAGGGAAGCTGAGAGGTCAAATATACTGTTAAGATTTTCTACTGCCAAGTTTACACCTTCACTATTGCAGTGGAACGTTTTACCCAGGAAGTTGTCTAAAAGGGATTGGATTTGCTGTTGCCTAATTGTTTTTTGGTAGGTTTCCAAACTGCATTCCTTCCATCTATAGCATTTCTTAATGTTACTCAGTTCCTTTGGCTTTGATGCCTCATGATTGAGTATTGCTCTGTTCAAGTAGACTGTAATTTTGCTGTGATCTGATAGGGGTGTCAGTGGGCTGACTGTGAACGCTCTGAGAGACTCTGGGTTGAGGTCAGTGATAAAGTAGTCTACAGTGCTACTGCCAAGAGATGAGCTATAGGTGTACCTACCATAGGAGTCCCCTCGAAGCCTACCATTGACTATGTACATACCCAGCGTGCGACAGAGCTGCAGGAGTTGTGACCCGTTTTTGTTGGTTATGTTGTCATAGTTATGCCTAGGGGGGCATCTCTCTCATCTCTCTACCTCTCTCTCCATCTCTCTACATCTCTCTCCATCTCTCTACCTCTCCCTTTCCCTCCACCTCTACCTCTCTCTCTCTCTACCTCTCTCTCTCTCTCTCCACCTCTACATCTCTCTCTCTCTCTACATCTCTCTCTCTCTCTCACTATCTCTCTCTCTCCATCTCTGTCTCTCTATCTCTCCCTGTCTCTCTCTCTCTCTCCCTGTCTATCAATCTCTCAATGACTCTCTCCCTCTCTATCTGTCCCTCTCTCTATCTCTCCCTCTCCCTCTCTCTCTCTCTGTCTCTGTGTGTCTCTCTCTGCACGGAGGAGGATAGCTCTGACAGCGATAGAGACGCTAGCATGGAACGACCCTGACCACCAGCCAACATTTTCACACAGAGGAGAGGACAGACCAGGAATGTCATTCAGTGCTGGTGAACAGCTATTATGCTGATTACTCATTAAGTACTGCAGTAAACCAGTAAATAATGTGGATCATAAATACATGTTGGTGCAATACATCTCTGAATAGGAAATACAAAAGACAGATTTCAAAGAGCAAGTTTTGTTCCTCAGACTTCAGACTCAGATCCTACTGGAGAGAACTGGAACGTACGAACGTGTTCCAGAGTGAACGGACGGATCCGGAAGAAAAGACTTTAGCCTGACAGACTGTAGCAGGATGAGCTTTCTGCAGCTGTGTGTCTCAAACACTGTGTGATGTGTCAAAAAGCAACAGGGTCAGAGAGTTTGTCAATGTCACAGATACAGACTGTATAGAATAGACTGAACTCAAAGCTTTTAATCAAATTGTGCATTTCTGTCTTTAGATTGTGTCTCCAACAAACATAGCATTGAGATCACACACACACACACACACACACACACACACACACACACACACACACACACACACACACACACACACACACACACACACACACACACACACACACACACACACACACACACACACACACACACACACACACACACACACACACACACCAATTCATGCAGTATGTTGTGGTCTATGTGTAATTGAGTGCATTGGCCATATCAAGATGTTTACATGGGACTGTTTTGTTTACATCATTAATCATGTAGCCTAAATATTTTATGAAAAAGCCTGTGTGTGTGTGTGGATGTGTATACATGTGTGTGTAGATGTGTATACAGGTGTGTGTGTGTGTGTGTGGATGTGTATACAGGTGTGTGTGTGTGTGTGTCGATGTGTATACAGGTGTGTGTGTGTGTGTGTGGATGTCTATACAGATGTGTGTGTGTGTGTGTGGATGTGTATACAGGTGTGTTTGTGTGTGTGTGTGTGTGTGTGTGTGTGTGTGTGTGTGTGTGTGTGTGTGTGTGTGTGTGTGTGTGTGTGTGTGTGTGTGTGTGTGTGTGTGTGTGTGCATTCACACTTATTCTGATATGTCATGAGTGCAAGGCAGTGCCCGTTAGAGTGTGTGTGTATGTGTGTGTGTGTGTGTGTGTGTGGGTTCCCACGTGGCTGTGTGTGTGTGGCATGTCACCACATGGGTAAAGTAAACTGACCTGGGGTGGCCAATACCATGCAGAGCAGCAGAAACCAAAACCATCTCCTCCATGATAGCAGCCTGCCACCCATCAGTCTCTCTGGCTGTATCCGTCTCTCTCTTAGTCTCTCTCTCTCTTTACCTCTCTCTACCTCTCTCTAACTCTTTACCTCTACCTCTACCTCTACCTCTACCCCTCTCTCTACACCTCTCTCTCTCTCTCTCTCTCTCTCTCTCTCTACCTCTCTCTCTGACTCTCTCTCTCCACCCCCCTCTCCCTCTCTCCACCCCCCCTCTCTCTCTCTCTCTCTCCACCCCCCCCCCCTCTCTCTCTCTCTCTCTCTCTCTCCACCCCCCCCTCTCTCTCTCTCTCTCCTCTGCTACATGAGTGGAATGTTTACAGGGAGTTTAGTGTTAATGTGTAGTTTATCGTGACACAGAACAAAACACTATCAAATGTGCTCTGATGATATCTCACAGAGGTATGCAAATTGTTTATGAAGTAGGCTATATCATTAATGTGTCATGACATGCAATGTTTGCCAAATAAGGTCATGCATTACCAGACTGCTGCTATCGATTCATTCATGTCATGGATGACGACAAATCTGTTTTCATAGAAAATGAAATCTGTTGATTCATTTTAAATGAAATCTGTTGATTCATAGAAAATTAACTCTGTTGATTCATAGAAAATGTACTCTGTTGATTCATAGGAAATGAACTCTTATGATTTATAGGAAATGAACTCTTATGATTCATAGGAAATGAATGGGAGAACAAGTCTAAGGGGGTAACATTTGCTGATGTCATTGTGAGGAACAGCTTCTGAGGTCCAGACACACTGAGATACTCTAACATATCTACAGCTCTAAACACAAAGATTAAAGGCTTTCATCTTAGAAACAAGAGGTTGAAGCAGAACCATTTTCAATGCTTTGTGTGTACTTAGCAGCGATTCCCAAGTGACCACAGAGAAACCAACCACAGTATAATACAATAGATGTGATTTGAATGGCTCAAAACAAAGTCTGACACGTTTACTAAAAGATGGGGATGTTCTTTATTCAGTGAGAACCACTAGAATGATGTAAACATCGTCACCAAGACACTCTGGAACCTCATTGGTTCACACATGATCACTTCTGATCTGGACAATTCAGACCAGAACTACATTATCTGTTGAGCACCATTGTTGTAGAAAGGGACACTAAAAGGTTTTTATGAAGTTTCATACCTAGACACAACATCCACATTCATCTGAATGATTTGCCCTTATTGACATTCTGTTTACTGCCAGATAAATGTGTTATGACAGTTGTCAAAAGGTCAATGGGAAGAAAGGTGGTTTTGGTTTATGTGGTTAGGCTTAGGCTGCTTTGTGTTATAATGTAACACGTTTCATGTACTTGAGACCAACACAGACTCTAGTGTTTTGGAGGCTGACGAGGCGAGGCGAAAGCCACTCCACATGGACTCCAACATTTCTCCCACCACTCAATAGCTGGCGCCCTGGGTCTTCCAGTAGCCCTGAGCTCAAATAGAGCCGTCCTACCACAATGCCTGAGAGGATTAAATGGTCTCTTGGCCAACGTTCACAGAGGGAACTGGGGGCCTCTCATCTTTATCTATCTGGATCCCCTTTCCTCTCTTTAGAAACGTAACAAAGGTGGCCAAATCTTCTCCCGCTCCGACAACACAGAGTAAACCCCTCCAGAACCACGGGTGAGCTGAGAGGAACGAGGAGAGCTTCTCAACAGGCTTGATCTCATTATTCCATCTGGGTACTTCAATCCACAACATCGATCGGAATGGAGGTGAAAGAATGTATTCTGGAATCCGGCCTCCCTGGCTTTCATAGACGAATGTTCCCAGAGCCAAGTGAGCACAATACTAGATAACTTAGTTGTCTTGGTAACCTCTAGGGTTTACATTGAGACTGGTGTATAGTACAAGTGGTTCCTTTACCACAAGTGTATATGGTAAATTATAAACTGGGAGGTTAAAACCCCGAATGCTGATTGACTGACAGCTGTGGTACATCAGACCGTATACCACAGGTATGACAAAACATGTATTTTTACTGTTCTAATTATGTTGGTAACCAGTTTATAATAGCAATAAGGCACCTCAGGGGTTTTTGGTATATGGACAATATATCCAGGCTCGCCTTGTTGAGTCGTGCATAAGAACAGCCCTTAGCCGTGGTATATAGGCCATATACCACACCCCCTCCTGCATTATTGATGAATATATTATCTTCCTGTGTGATTCTTTGTAGTATCCTGATATCTGTCCAATATTGTCTTTGTGTCTATAGTGAATCTGTCCAATATTGTCTTTGTGTCTCTGGTGATATTGTCCGATATTGTCTTTGTGTCTCTGGTGAATCTGTCCAATATTGTCTTTGTTGTCTGGTGAAACTGTCCAATATTGTCTTTGTGTTTCTGGTGAAACTGTCCAATATTGTCTTTGTGTCTCTAGTGATACTGTCCAATATTGTCTTTGTGTCTCTGGTGATATTGTCCAATATTGTCTTTGTGTTTCTAGTGATATTGTCCAATATTGTCTTTGTGTCTCTGGTGAATCTGTCCAATATTGTCTTTGTTGTCTGGTGAAACTGTCCAATATTGTCTTTGTGTCTCTGGTGAAACTCTCCAATATTGTCTTTGTGTCTCTAGTGATACTGTCCAATATTGTCTTTGTGTCTCTAGTGATATTGTCCAATATTGTCTTTGTGTCTCTGGTGAAGCTGTCCAATATTGTCTTTGTGTCTCTAGTGATATTGTCCAATATTGTCTTTGTGTCTCTGGTGAAACTGTCCAATATTGTCTTTGTGTCTCTAGTGATATTGTCCAATATTGTCTTTGTGTCTCTGGTGAAACTGTCCAATATTGTCTTTGTGTCTCTAGTGATATTGTCCAATATTGTCTTTGTGTCTCTAGTGATACTGTCCAATATTGTCTTTGTGTCTCTAGTGATACTGTCCAATATTGTCTTTGTGTCTCTGGTGAAACTGTCCAATATTGTCTTTGTGTCTCTAGTGATATTGTCCAATATTGTCTTTGTGTCTCTAGTGATATTGTCCAATCTTGTCTTTGTGTCTCTAGTGAAACTGTCCAATATTGTCTTTGTGTCTCTGGTGAAACTGTCCAATATTGTCTTTATGTCTCTAGTGATACTGTCCAATATTGTCTTTGTGTCTCTGGTGAAACTGTCCAATATTGTCTTTGTGTCTCTGGTGAAACTGTCCAATATTGTCTTTGTGTCTCAAGTGATATTGTCCAATATTGTCTTTGTGTCTCTAGTGATACTGTCCAATATTGTCTTTGTGTCTCTAGTGAAACTGTCCAATATTGTCTTTGTGTCTCTAGTGATACTGTCCAATATTGTCTTTGTGTCTCTAGTGATACTGTCCAATATTGTCTTTGTGTCTCTAGTGATATTGTCCAATATTGTCTTTGTGTCTCTAGTGATACTGTCCAATATTGTCTTTGTGTCTCTAGTGATACTGTCCAATATTGTCTTTGTGTCTCTAGTGAAACTGTCCAATATTGTCTTTGTGTCTCTAGTGATACTGTCCAATATTGTCTTTGTGTCTCTGGTGAAACTGTCCAATATTGTCTTTGTGTCTCTAGTGATATTGTCCAATATTGTCTTTGTGTCTCTAGTGATACTGTCCAATATTGTCTTTGTGTCTCTAGTGATACTGTCCAATATTGTCTTTGTGTCTCTAGTGATATTGTCCAATATTGTCTTTGTGTCTCTAGTGATATTGTCCAATATTGTCTTTGTGTCTCTGGTGAAACTGTCCAATATTGTCTTTGTCTTCATGGTGAAACTGTCCAATATTGTCTTTGTCTTCATGGTGAAACTGTCCAATATTGTCTTTGTCTTCATGGTGAAACTGTCCAATATTGTCTTTGTCTTCATGGTAGGGAGGATATTATGTTTTATTAAAGGGGCAATCTGCAGTTGCTACATACATTCTGGTATTTATGAATGAATGATATTTATCCATTAATTGCTGAAGAATATAACTTATAAATGCCTCATGAGATTAATTCAACTGTCGTACCTCATCAGAACACAAAATATAAGATTGTTTTACCTCAATGTCTGAAAACAAACTGAATGTAAACAAACACTGTATAGCCTCAAACATGGTTACAACTATAATTTTGATATCATGGATGGTCAGTCCTTGCATCCATAGCTCTGTCTATGAATTTGATAGTGGGGTTACATTTCTCCAGCCACATCCCTCAGCTTTTTACAGAAACAGGGGCGGGGAGTACACAAGGTTATTGTTTCAACTGCTGATTGCTGCTTTAAGGTCCTACAGTATGAATATCAGTAATCCCATGTCTGGGCTGGGCCTGACATCAGACTCCCAGATTAGCAGATCTCTCATTGGCCTTCAACACATCCATGAGCCTGATAAAGAGAAGCAGTCACCTGATGGGACTGACTGGCTACTGTTTACACTGTATCACTGTAGCCAAGCACAGACTCAAGCACCACTCCACTGACTTTGTGGGTGTGTGTGTATGTGTGTGTGTGTGTGTGTGCGTGCGCGTGCGTGCGTGTGTGTGCGTGCGTGCGTGCGTGTGTCATGTCATCTTTTATGGGTCAGTAAGTCACTGTTGAGGAAAAGGACCCGTTGAACGGTCCAAAAATCATGACCTTGATAATAACAGTTAGACTAGCAACAACCCCCACCACTACACACAGTGTTACCTGCCAGACCTGCCTCATGCACGGGTAGCTGTGGCTGATGAACCCAAGGACTCGGACAGTCAGGGTGCAGAGCAGGAGGTTTAATGTTAGGCTATACAGGCCAGGTTCATTGCCTTCTCTCGCAGGTGTTCCAGAAACACTGTCTAGTGAGGACTGGATATGAGATAGAGGCTGCGTCCCAAATGGAACCCTATTCCCTATATAGTGCACTATGGGCCCTGGCTAAAAGTAGTGCACTACATAGGGAATAGGGTGCCATTGGGGACAGACCCAGATAACAGAGGACATTGTTACTCTGCTCACACCACTGAGCTGGGAGTTTACTGCAGCAGATAACAGAGGACATTGTTACTCTGCTCACACCACTGAGCTGGGAGTTTACTGCAGCAGATAACAGAGGACATTGTTACTCTGCTCACACCACTGAGCTGGGAGTTTACTGCAGCAGATAACAGAGGACATTGTTACTCTGCTCACACCACTGAGCTGGGAGTTTACTGCAGCAGATAACAGAGGACATTGTTACTCTGCTCACACCACTGAGCTGGGAGTTTACTGCAGCAGAGAACAGAGTAACATAATGTCTGGGTCCTCTGGTGACATCACTATGGCATGGTTTTCTCATTGGCTCCCACATATAGAGTAAACAGAACATTAGAATGTCCAGAAAAGCCTAAGTGAAATCTCCAACACATTGGACTAAACAAATCCTCTAACCACTGACATATACAGTACACTGACGTATACAGTACACTGACGTATACAGTACACTGACGTATACAGTACACTGACATATACAGTACACTGACATATACAGAACACTGACGTATCCAGTACACTGACGTATACAGTACACTGACGTATACAGTACACTGACATATACAGTACAGTGACGTATACAGTACACTGACATATACAGTACACTGACATACACAGTACACTGACATATACAGTACAGTGACATATACAGTACACTGACATATACAGTACACTGACATACACAGTACACTGACATACACAGTACACTGACATATACAGTACACTGACATATACAGTATACTGACATATACAGTACACTGACATATACAGTACACTGACATATACAGTACACTGACATACACAGTACACTGACATACACAGTACACTGACATATACAGTACACTGACAAACACAGTACACTGACATATACAGTATACTGACATATATAGTACACTGACATATACAGTACACTGACATACAGTACACTGACATATACAGTACACTGACATATACAGTACACTGACGTATACAGTACACTGACGTATACAGTACACTGACGTATACAGTACACTGACGTATACAGTACACTGACATATACAGTACACTGACATATACAGTACACTGACATATACAGTACAGTGACAGACAGTCACAAGCAGACAGACAGATGGACAGTCAGAAAGACAGACAGACAGAATGAGGCATGTTCTATTGGTGAGACTGGGACATCAAAGCAGTCTAAAGAAAGGAAGTCAGCATGGGATGAGAGGGATGAGTGGAGAAGGAATTCAGAGCCACACTAGGACCTTTCACAGAGCCAGCAGGGCACCCAGTTAGAGGACAGGATGTTTTACTGGTTTATAGTGGCACTACAGCCCAGTCTGGCCTTAAACCTAACTCTAACCCTAACTCTAACCCTAACTAACCCTAACTCTAACTCTAACCCTAACTCTAACCCTAACTCTAACCCTAACTCTAACCCTAACTAACCCTAACTCTAACCCTAACTCTAACCCTAACTCTAACCCTAACTCTAACCCTAACTAACCCTAACTCTAACCCTAACTAACCCTAACTCTAACCCTAACTCTAACCCTAACTAACCCTAACTCTAACTCTAACTCTAACCCTAACTCTAACCCTAACTAACCCTAACTGTAACCCTAACTAACCCTAACTAACCCTAACTCTAACCCTAACTCTAACCCTAACTCTAACCCTAACTAACCCTAACTCTAACCCTAACTAACCCTAACTCTAACCCTAACTCTAACCCTAACTCTAACCCTAACCCTAACCCTAACCCTAACCCTAACTAACCCTAACTCTAACCCTAACTCTAACCCTAACTCTAACCCTAACTCTAACCCTAACTCTAACCCTAACTAACCCTAACTCTAACCCTAACTAACCCTAACTCTAACCCTAACTCTAACCCTAACTCTAACCCTAACTAACACTAACTGTAACCCTAACTAACCCTAACTCTAACCCTAACTCTAACCCTAACTCTAACCCTAACTAACCCTAACTCTAACTCTAACCCTAACCCTAACTCTAACTCTAACTCTAACTCTAACCCTAACTCTAACCCTAACTCTAACTCTAACCCTAACTCTAACCCTAACTAACCATAAGTCTAACCCTAACTCTAACCCTAACCCTAACGCTAACCCTAACTCTAACTCTAACCCTAACTCTAACCCTAACTAACCCTAAGTCTAACCCTAACCCTAACTCTAACCCTAAGTCTAACCCTAACTCTAACCCTAACCCTAACTCTAACCCTAACCCTAACCCTAACCCTAACCCTAACCCTAACTCTAACTCTAACCCTAACTCTAACTCTAACCCTAACTCTAACCCTAACTCTAACTCTAACCCTAACCCTAACTCTAACCCTAACTCTAACCCTAACCCTAACTCTAACCCTAACCCTAACTCTAACCCTAACCCTAACTCTAACCCTAACTCTAACTCTAACCCTAACTCTAACTCTAACCCTAACTCTAACCCTAACTCTAACCCTAACTCTAACCCTAACTCTACTACATTGAAACACAGAGTCCAGAAAGTGCACCACAGATCCCTTATATATCTCAAGAGGTATTCATCCATCATGCATATCATCAGTAGATCTAGTATGTGGTTAAGATGGAGGCTCAGTTTAACTCCCACGTAAAATACCAAACTACTCAAACACAACTCTATGCTTCTTCTAAAGTCGAGTAGGAAATTCAGGTGTGGCATTTGTGCTGGAAATTGACTTTATAATCCAATTCTACATTCAATTAAGACTATTACATTTAAACTCCTCTCTGTGAAACATCAGCTACATCAAGGCACTTAAAAAACCTTTCCATGAACAATACTCTAAGTCTCTCTTAGTTAGCCAATATAAATACTGCAGCCCATTCTAGTTCCCTGCATTAGCTGTGTGTTTCCTTCTGACTGGCCTCCCCTGTCCCTCTTAAGCTGATGGTCACGCTGCGTTCCTTATGACCGAGGACATGTCCCAAATGGCATCCTATTCCCATACACCCTGGTCAAAAGTAGTGCACTATATATAGGGAACAGGGTGCCAGAGTGCATAGGGTTCTGGTCAAAAGTAGTGCACTATATAGGGAATAGGGTGCCATTTGGGACGAAGCCGGAGAGGAAGAGAGAGGGCAAACACCGACTGTGAAGAGGAACTCCAACCCCAGCACCAAGACAGCACAGACCCATGTGAGAACATTCAATAAAGAAAACGTAGCAGACATGAAATAAACGGAGCGGTCAGCCTGACTGACCCTTCAGATTCCTTTCTCAGGTTGCTTTCCTGTCTGCTTCAGGCTCAGCTGTTTAAAGGCTGTTGAAGCTACACACCTGTCCTCTTTGGCAGGGGCTATTCCAGTCACACAGCAAGAGGGATTGGACCTTAAAAGCCACATTCTGTAAGATGTTCATTCCATCAAACAGTGGGCGCACCGACAACAATGTATACAATGGAGCAATTTTCCTACGTCTCGACCCATGTGGTATTGACTCATTCAGCTGTTATTACTAGTACTACATGTATACTGGTCTGGCTGAGGAGGGAAGGACAGGTATTACCACCACAGGACATAGAGGATTTAGTCTATGTCATCTCTCAGCTGTAGTCTATGCAGTCTCTCAGCTGTAGTCTATGTCATCTCTCAGCTGTAGTCTATGCAGTCTCTCAGCTGTAGTCTATGTAGTCTCTCAGCTGTAGTCTATGGAGTCTCTCAGCTGTAGTCTATGCATCTCTCAGCTGTAGTCTATGTAGTCTCTCAGCTGTAGTCAATGTAGTCTCTCAGCTGTAGTCTATGCAGTCTCTCAGCTGTAGTCTATGTAGTCTCTCAGCTGTAGTTTATGTAGTCTCTCAGCTGTAGTCTATGTAGTCCCTCAGCTAGAGGTCGACCGATTATGATGTTTCAATGCCGATACCGATACCGATTATTGGAAGACCCAAAAAAGACGATACCGATTAATCAGACGATTTTTAAATATATATTTGTAATAATGACAATTACAACAATACTGAATGAACAATGAACCCATTTATTTGAACTTAATTTAATTCATAAATAAAATCTATTTACTCAAATAAATAATGAAACATGTTCAATTTGGTTTAAATAATGCAAAAACACAGTGTTGGAGTAGAAAGTAAAAGTGCGATATGTTCCATGTAAGAAACGTTCCTCGTACAGAACATGAGAACATATGAAAGCTGGCGGTTCCTTTTAACATGAGTCTTCAAGATTCCCAGGTAAGAAGTTTTAGGTTGTAGTTATTATAGGAATTATGACGCGACAACTATTTATCTCTATACCATTTGTATTTCATATACCTTTGACTATTGGATGTTCTTATAGGCACTATAGTATTGCCAGCCTAATCTCGGGAGTTGATAGGCTTGAAGTCATAAACAGCGCTGTGCTTCAAGCATTGCTAAGAGCTGCTGGCAAACGCACTAAAGTGCTATTTGAATGAATGCTTACGAGCCTGCTGCTGCCTACCACCGCTCAGTCAGACTGCTCTATCAAATATCAAATCATAGACTTAATTATAATAAACACACAGAAATACGAGCCTTTGGTCATTAATATGGTCAAATCCGTAAACTATAATTTCGGAAACAAAACATTTATTCTTTCAGTGAAATACGGAACCATTACGTATTTTGTCAAACGGGTGGCATCCATAAGTCTAAATATTGCTGTTACATTGCACAACCTTCAATGTTATGTCATAATTATGTAAAATTCTGGCAAATTAATTATTAATTATTAGTTAGGAAGAAACACAGTTCTCAACGAGCCAGACGGCCCAAACTGCTACATATACCCTGACTCTGCTTGCACTGAACCCAAGAGAAGGGACACAATTTCCCTTGTTAATATTGCCTGCTAACATGCATTTATTTTAACTAAATATGCAAGTTTAAAAATATATACTTCTGCGTATTGATTTTAAGAAATGCATTGATGTTTATGGTTAGGTACATTTGTGCAACGAATGTGCTTTTTTCGCGAATGCGCTTTTGTTAAATCATCACCCGTTTGGCAAAGTTGTAGTAGGCTGTGATTCTATGATAAATTAACAGGCACCACACTGGTTATATGCAAAGCAGAACAACCTAGTTAAACTAGTAATATCATCAACCATGTGTAGTTAACTAGTGATGAAGTGAAGCCGGATTGTTTTTTATAAGATACGTTTAATGCTAGCTAGCAACTTACCTTGGCTCCTTGCAGCCACAAGGTCCTTTTGACGCTGCACTCGCATAACAAGTGGTTAGCCTGCCACGCAGTTTCCTCAGTCTATGTAGTCTCTCAGCTGTAGTCTATGTAGTGTCTCAGAGTAGTCTATGTAGTGTCTCAGAGTAGTCTATGTAGTCTGTGTAGTCAGCTGTAGGGCAGTGAGGTCTGGCCTTTCAGCATGTTGTTGAGGATGCTGCTGAGAAGGGCTATTCTGAACAGTGAAACAGACAAACTCAGGTTGTGGCTAACAGTCCTCCCTCCCTCTCTTCTATCTTGTGCTGTGTGCAGAGCTACAGTTAAAACCCCCTTTCTGGATGAACGTGTGGACAGCTCTCCTCTTTAAACAGGCCTGAGGAGTGCTGAGGGCCTTACAATAGGAAACACATGGCTTTGGAATAAATAGTGTCTGTGTGTCTTTCTATTTTCTATTGATCTTCATTTCATTAGTTAATATGAATGATAACATTATACACCATTTAGCTACTACAAAGTTACAACCCTACTGATTCCAAACACAACTGAAATGTAAACAGGAGAAAAGCTGTTATTATCTCCCAGTGCTGAGGTTTTAGCAGTGACCTGTGCTCTCATAATCTCTCTACATGTCTGAGATTGTCAGAACATGGAAACACCACTCACACCTCACTGACAGAGAGAAAGAAAGAGAGAGAGAAAGAAAGAGAGAGAGAAAGAAAGAAAGAGAGAGAGAGAGAGAGAGAGAGAGAGAGAGAGAGAGAGAGAGAGAGAGAGAGAGAGAGAGAGAGAGAGAGAGAGAGAGAGAGAGAGAGAGAGAGAGAGAGAGAAAAACAAAGAAAGAAAGAGAGAAAGGAAGGAAGAACAGAGAAAGTACGGGAAGAGAGAGCGATAGCATCAATCCACCCACTGATCTGATACACACCATTACACTAGAGCCTGATTTGGACTGATCCCTCCCTCCCTCCCTCCCTCCCTCCCTAATCTCCTTCCCCACCTTGTCCCCTCCCTCATCCCCCTCTCCCCTCCTCCTGGTGTGTGTTTTCCTCCAGTTTCTCCTCCTTGACAGGCTGTTGTTTAGTTTGGACTCCCGGTGTGACTCTAACTCCATGATCCCATGTTGGAGGCTGTTTGAGCGGAGCCCAGGAGATGAGTGACAGGTTTATATGACCCCCTCAGCTTCGTCCTGCGGTGCCTCATTACATGTATGTTTTTAATTATCCTTCCCTCGATCCACTCTCCCCTGGCTCTCTCTCTTTCTCTCTCTCTCTGGACAGGGGGACCAGGACTTGATATTGGATCTCTCTCTGGACAGGGGGACCAGGGCTTGATATTGGATCTCTCTCTGAACAGGGGGACCAGGACTTGATATTGGATCTCTCTCTGGACAGGGGGACCAGGGCTTGATATTGGATCTCTCTCTGAACAGGGGGACCAGGACTTGATATTGGATCTCTCTCTGGACAGGGGGACCAGGACTTGATATTGGATCTCTCTCTGGACAGGGGGACCAGGGCTAGATATTGGATCTCTCTCTGGACAGGGGGACCAGGACTTGATATTGGATCTCTCTCTGGACAGGGGGACCAGGACTTGATATTGGATCTCTCTCTGGACAGGGGGACCAGGGTAAACCCAGACATGTCATCCCAGTACCTGCTGTTGTTGTGGCCAGTAAGACATGGCACCAGACATCCCCAATTGGTTTTCCAGTTCTGTAACAAGCAGATTAAACACTGGAATTGTTTTGCATCTGTGCAGACAAATGTGCAGAGCGTTTAAAGCAGGGCTGGCTGACTGGATGGCTGGCTGACTAGATGGCTGGCTGACTGGATGGCTGGCTGGCTGACTGGATGGCTGGCTGACTGGATGGCTGACTGGATGGCTGGCTGACTAAATGGCTGGCTGACTGGATGGCTGGCTGACTGGATGGCTGGCTGACTGGATGGCTGACTGGATGGCTGGCTGACTAAATGGCTGGCTGACTAAATGGCTGGCTGACTGGATGGCTGGCTGACTGGATGGCTGGCTGACTAAATGGCTGGCTGACTGGATGGCTGGCTGACTGGATGGCTGGCTGGCTGACTAGATGGCTGACTGGATGGCTGGCTGACTGGATGGCTGGCTGCTAGGATGGCTGACTGGATGTCTGGCTGACTAGATGGCTGGCTGACTGGATGGCTGGCTGACTGGATGGCTGGCTGACTGGATGGCTGACTGGATGGCTGGCTGACTAAATGGCTGGCTGACTGGATGGCTGGCTGACTGGATGGCTGGCTGACTGGATGGCTGGCTGGCTGACTAGATGGCTGGCTGACTGGATGGCTGGCTGACTAGATGGCTGGCTGACTGGTTGGCTGGCTGACTAGATGGCTGGCTGACTGGCTGGCTGACTAAATGGCTGGCTGACTGGATGGCTGGCTGACTGGATGGCTGGCTGACTGGATGGCTGGCTGACTAGATGGCTGGCTGACTGGATGGCTGGCTGACTAGATGGCTGGCTGGATGGCTGGCTGACTAGATGGCTGGCTGACTAGATGGCTGGCTGGCTGACTAGATGGCTGGCTGACTGGATGGCTGGCTGACTAGATGGCTGGCTGACTAGATGGCTGGCTGACTGGATGGCTGGCTGACTAGATGGCTGGCTGACTAGATGGCTGGTTGACTGGATGGCTGGCTGGCTGACTAGATGGCTGGCTGACTGGATGGCTGGCTGACTAGATGGCTGGCTGACTGGATGGCTGGCTAACTAGATGGCTGGCTGACTAGATGGCTGGCTGACTAGATGGCTGGCTGACTGGATGGCTGGCTGACTAGGTGGCTGGCTGACTAGATGGCTGGCTAACTGGATGGATGGCTGGCTGACTGGATGGATGGCTGACTGGATGGATGGCTGACTGGATGGATGGCTGATTGGATGGCTGACTGGATGGCTGGCTGGATGGCTGGCTGACTAAATGGCTGGCTGACTGGATGGCTGGCTGGCTGACTGACTAGATGGCTGGCTGGCTGACTGGATGGCTGACTGGATGGCTGGCTGACTGGATGCCTGACTGGATGGCTGGCTGGATGGCTGGCTGACTAAATGGCTGGCTGACTGGATGGCTGGCTGACTCGATGGCTGGCTGACTAGATGGTTGGCTAACTGGATGGCTGGCTGGCTGACTGGATGGATGGCTGGCTGACTGGATGGCTGACTGGATGGATGGATGACTGGATGGCTGGCTGACTAAATGGCTGGCTGACTGGATGGCTGACTAGATGGCTGGCTGACTAGATGGCTGGCTAACTGGATGGCTGGCTGACTGGATGGATGGCTGGCTGACTGGATGGCTGACTGGATGGCTGGCTGACTGGATGGCTGGCTGGCTGACTGGATGGCTGGCTGGCTGGCTGGCTGACTAAATGGCTGGCTGACTGGATGGCTGGCTGACTAGATGGCTGGCTGGCTGACTGGATGGCTGACTGGATGGCTGGCTGACTGGATGCCTGACTGGATGGCTGGCTGGATGGCTGGCTGACTAAATGGCTGGCTGACTGGATGGCTGGCTGGCTGACTAGATGGCTGGCTGACTAGATGGTTGGCTAACTGGATGGCTGGATGGCTGACTGGATGGATGGCTGGCTGACTGGATGGCTGACTGGATGGATGGCTGACTGGATGGCTGGCTGACTAAATGGCTGGCTGACTGGATGGCTGGCTGACTAGATGGCTGGCTAACTGGATGGTTGGCTGGCTGACTGGATGGATGGATGGCTGGCTGACTGGATGGATGGCTGACTGGATGGCTGGCTGACTGGATGGCTGGCTGACTCGATGGCTGGCTAACTGGATGGCTGGCTGACTAGATGGCTGGCTAACTGGATGGCTGGTTGGCTGACTGGATGGCTGGCTGACTAGATGGCTGGCTAACTGGATGGCTGGCTGGCTGGCTGACTGGATGGCTGGCTGACTAGATGGCTGGCTGGCTGACTGGATGGATGGCTGGCTGACTGGATGGCTGGCTGGCTGACTGGCTGGCTGGCTGGCTGGCTGACTGGATGGCTGGCTGGCTGGCTGGCTGGCTGGCTGACTGGCTGTCTGACTGGCTGGCTGGCTGGCTGGCTGAGGTTATGGAAAAGACAGACTCCCCTGCCGAGAAGGAAGAATGAGGAGGATGCTACAGGTTATCTGACCATTGTGAGTCATTGTGCTGACATCATCAACACGCTTTACAGATGGTAAGAAGGTCAACAAGTCCAGAGCAGAAATGTATGAAAGATCAATGATGGTAACACACACACATAGAGAGAGAGAATTTCTGCTGATGTCTTTTCACCAGCTGTGTGAACAACATGTTTTACTGAAGGGAAAAATAAGTCTACACTATTTTTATCTATAAACTTTGTTAACAACTCAGTTAAACAGGGAATTATTATTGAGAATTTACAGCTCGAAGTGTCCCGTTTTTAAGAACACAGTGTTTCCAGTAGTCGACATAAAAGACACATTTTTCAGTCTCCATAACAGCTCATTAAAAAAGACACTCCTGGGAGAGCCTGTCGTCTATGATTAAAGCTGTCATTCTTCCACTGGGGATGAATGTGTTGACAGACACACCATCTCTCACACACGCTGCCCTGCCTTAGCTGTAGTAGCTGTAGAACTGGGGAGAACCCCCACCATATCACCACCTCTAGCTGTAGTAGCTGTAGAACTGGGGAGAACCCCCACCATATCACCACCTCTAGCTGTAGTAGCTGTAGAACTGGGGAGAACCCCCACCAAATCACCACCTCTGTCTGTCTGTCTGTCTGTCTGTCTGTCTGTCTGTCTGTCTGTCTGTCTGTCTGTCTGTCTGTCTGTCTGTCTGTCTGCCTGCCTGCCTGTCTGTCTGTCTGTCTGTCTGTCTGTCTGTCTGTGTCTCTCTCCTCTAACGTTCTGTCTGTCTGTCTGTCTGTCTGTCTGTCTGTCTGTCTGTCTGTCTGTCTGTGTCTCTCTCCTCTAACTGTCTGTCTGTCTGTCTGTGTCTGTCTGTCTGTCTGTGTCTCTCTCCTCTAACTGTCTGTCTGTCTGTCTGTCTGTCTGTCTGTCTGTCTGTGTCTGTCTGTCTGTGTCTCTCTCCTCTAACTGTCTGTCTGTCTGTCTGTCTGTCTGTCTGTCTGTCTGTCTGTCTGTCTGTCTGTCTGTCTGTGTGTCTGTGTCTCTCTCCTCTAACTAACTAACTGTCTGTCTGTCTGTCTGTCTGTCTGTCTGTCTGTCTGTCTGTCTGTCTGTCTGTCTGTCTGTCTGTCTCTGTCTCGCTCTCTCTTTGTGTCTCTCTCTGTCTCTCAACTTTGGCAATTGGGGAAAATAATTTCACAAAGCGCAATCAGAGACTAATTGGTTTGTGGACATGGTGAATACCAACACAACAGTTGCTTTAATCACACTAGTCAGCCAGCCCAGACCAACTCCCAGATGTCTGTTTCTCTTGTTTTAAGAGATGACAAATCGCTAAGGAAAACAATAATAGTCCAACAAAATTAGTTTGAGCTGCTTGTGTCCAACGCTAACACACAGAGAGAAAGAACAGGTCAGATCTGAGTCTAGGAGGTTTATTTGGAGAACGGGTCAGATCTGAGTGTAGGAGGTTTATTTGGAGAACAGGTCAGATCTAAGTCTAGGAGGTTTATTTGGAGAACGGGTCAGATCTGAGTCTAGGAGGTTTATTTGGAGAACGGATCAGATCTGAGTCTAGGAGGTTTATTTGGAGAACGGGTCAGATCTGAGTCTAGGAGGTTTATTTGGAAAACAGGTCAGATCTGAGTCTAGGAGGTTTATTTGGAGAACGGGTCAGATCTGAGTCTAGGAGGTTTATTTGGAGAACGGGTCAGATCTGAGTCTAGGAGGTTTATTTGGAGAACGGGTCAGATCTGAGTCTAGGAGGTTTATTTGGAGAACGGGTCAGATCTGAGTCTAGGAGGTTTATTTGGAGAACGGGTCAGATCTGAGTCTAGGAGGTTTATTTGGAGAACGGGTCAGATCTGAGTCTAGGAGGTTTATTTGGAGAACGGGTCAGATCTGAGTCTAGGAGGTTTATTTGGAGAACGGGTCAGATCTGAGTCTAGGAGGTTTATTTGGAGAACGGGTCAGATCTGAGTCTAGGAGGTTTATTTGGAGAACGGCAGGCCATGTTGTTGGTCAAACAAACAGAGACAAAGACCAAACTAACACCATTAACTGACATTGACACTGAAGTAGAGAATCAACCTCTTCCTGTATAATTTTTGATAGAGAGATGTTCTCATTCTAGTTCATAACATGCACTGGGACAGGCATAGAAGAACCACCAAGGACTATTACAACAGTGATCCTCTAAGATGGTTTTTAGCCTCTCTACAGCCTCCAGTTTGTTTTGAATGAACTACTGGGGTAAGCACAGTCACATAGACAAATAAACAAGCTCCAATACTACAGAGATCCTGTAAGAGTCTGTTTGTTTTCAATAGGAGAATCCAAGACGTTACGAGACAGACACTGGCCTAGTTCACATCTACAACTACCTCATCTTTATCCATACGTCATCCACTTCATTAGGAGGTCATTTGTGAGTGAGGTTAACAGTAATAAACAGACTATGTATGTGACATTAACAGTAATAACAGACTGTCTGTATGTGAGGTTAACAGTAATAAACAGACTGTATGTATGTGAGGTTAACAGTAATAAACAGACTGTATGTATGTGAGGTTAACAGTAATAAACAGACTGTCTGTATGTGAGGTTAACAGTAATAAACAGACTGTCTGTATGTGAGGTTAACAGTAATAACAGACTATGTATGTGAGGTTAACAGTAATAACAGACTATGTATGTGAGGTTAACAGTAATAACAGACTATGCATGTGAGGTTAACAGTAATAAACAGACTGTATGTATGTGAGGTTAACAGTAACAAACAGACTGTCTGTATGTGAGGTTAACAGTAATAACAGACTATGTATGTGAGGTTAACAGTAATAAACAGACTGTATGTATGTGAGGTTAACAGTAACAAACAGACTGTCTGTATGTGAGGTTAACAGTAATAAACAGACTGTATGTATGTGAGGTTAACAGTAATAACAGACTATGTATGTGAGGTTAACAGTAATAAACAGACTGTATGTATGTGAGGTTAACAGTAATAAACAGACGGTCTGTATGTGAGGTTAACAGTAATAACAGACTATGTATGTGAGGTTAACAGTAATAAACAGACTGTATGTATGTGAGGTTAACAGTAATAACATACTGTATGTATGTGAGGTTAACAGTAATAACAGACTGTATGTATGTGAGGTTAACAGTAATAAACAGACTGTATGTATGTGAGGTTAACAGTAATAACAGACTGTCTGTATGTGAGGTTAACAGTAATAACATACTGTATGTATGTGAGGTTAACAGTAATAACATACTGTATGTATGTGAGGTTAACAGTAATAACAGACTGTATGTATGTGAGGTTAACAGTAATAAACAGACTGTCTGTGTGTGAGGTTAACAGTAATAACAGACTATGTATGTGAGGTTAACAGTAACAAACAGACGGTCTGTATGTGAGGTTAACAGTAATAACAGCCCGTATGTATATGAGGTTAACAGTAATAAACAGACTGTATGTATGTGAGGTTAACAGTAACAAACAGACTGTATGTGAGGTTAACAGTAATAACAGACTGTCTGTATGTGAGGTTAACAGTAATAAACAGACTGTATGTATGTGAGGTTAACAGTAATAACAGACTATGTATGTGAGGTTAACAGTAACAAACAGACTGTCTGTATGTGAGGTTAACAGTAATAAACAGACTGTATGTATGTGAGGTTAACAGTAATAAACAGACTGTATGTATGTGAGGTTAACAGTAATAACAGACTGTAAGTATGTGAGGTTAACAGTAATAACAGACTGTCTGTATGTGAGGTTAACAGTAATAACAGACTGTCTGTATGTGAGGTTAACAGTAATAAACAGACTGTATGTATGTGAGGTTAACAGTAATAACAGACTATGTATGTGAGGTTAACAGTAACAAACAGACTGTCTGTATGTGAGGTTAACAGTAATAAACAGACTGTATGTATGTGAGGTTAACAGTAATAAACAGACTGTATGTTTGTGAGGTTAACAGTAATAACAGACTATGTATGTGAGGTTAACAGTAATAACAGACTATGTATGTGACATTAACAGTAATAACAGACTGTAAGTATGTGAGGTTAACAGTAATAAACAGACTGTATGTATGTGAGGTTAACAGTAATAAACAGACTGTATGTATGTGAGGTTAACAGTAATAACAGACTGTAAGTATGTGAGGTTAACAGTAATAACAGACTGTCTGTATGTGAGGTTAACAGTAATAAACAGACTGTATGTATGTGAGGTTAACAGTAATAAACAGACTGTATGTATGTGAGGTTAACAGTAATAAACAGACTGTCTGTATGTGAGGTTAACAGTAATAACAGACTGTATGTATGTGAGGTTAACAGTAATAACAGACTGTAAGTATGTGAGGTTAACAGTAATAAACAGACTGTTTGTATGTGAGGTTAACAGTAATAAACAGACTGTCTGTATGTGAGGTTAACAGTAATAAACAGACTGTCTGTATGTGAGGTTAACAGTAATAAACAGACTGTCTGTATGTGAGGTTAACAGTAATAACAGACTGTATGTATGTGAGGTTAACAGTAATAAACAGACTGTCTGTATGTGAGGTTAACAGTAATAACAGACTGTATGTATGTGAGGTTAACAGTAATAACAGACTGTAAGTATGTGAGGTTAACAGTAATAACAGACTGTCTGTATGTGAGGTAAACAGTAATAACAGACTGTCTGTATGTGAGGTTAACAGTAATAACAGACTATGTATGTGAGGTTAACAGTAATAACAGACTGTATGTATGTGAGATTAACAGTAATAACAGACTGTAAGTATGTGAGGTTAACAGTAATAACAGACTATGTATGTGAGGTTAACAGTAACAACAGACTGTAAGTATGTGAGATTAACAGTAATAACAGACTGTAAGTATGTGAGGTTAACAGTAATAACAGACTATGTATGTGAGGTTAACAGTAACAACAGACTGTAAGTATGTGAGGTTAACAGTAATAACAGACTATGTATGTGAGGTTAACAGTAACAACAGACTGTATGTATGTGAGGTTAACAGTAATAACAGACTATGTATGTGAGGTTAACAGTAATAACAGACTATGTATGTGAGGTTAACAGTAATAACAGACTATGTATGTGAGGTTAACAGTAATAACAGACTATGTATGTGAGGTTAACAGTAATAACAGACTATGTATGTGAGGTAAACAGTAATAAACAGACTGTATGTATGTGAGGTTAACAGTAATAACAGACTATGTATGTGAGGTAAACAGTAATAAACAGACTGTATGTATGTGAGGTTAACAGTAATAACAGACTATGTATGTGAGGTTAACAGTAATAACAGACTATGTATGTGACATTAACAGTAATAACAGACTGTAAGTATGTGAGGTTAACAGTAATAAACAGACTGTATGTATGTGAGGTTAACAGCAATAACAGACTGTAAGTATGTGAGGTTAACAGTAATAACAGACTGTCTGTATGTGAGGTTAACAGTAATAAACAGACTGTATGTATGTGAGGTTAACAGTAATAAACAGACTGTATGTATGTGAGGTTAACAGTAATAAACAGACTGTCTGTATGTGAGGTTAACAGTAATAACAGACTGTATGTATGTGAGGTTAACAGTAATAACAGACTGTAAGTATGTGAGGTTAACAGTAATAAACAGACTGTTTGTATGTGAGGTTAACAGTAATAAACAGACTGTCTGTATGTGAGGTTAACAGTAATAACAGACTATGTATGTGACATTAACAGTAATAACAGACTGTATGTATGTGAGGTTAACAGTAATAAACAGACTGTATGTATGTGAGGTTAACAGTAATAAACAGACTGTCTGTATGTGAGGTTAACAGTAATAAACAGACTGTATGTATGTGAGGTTAACAGTAATAAACAGACTGTCTGTATGTGAGGTTAACAGTAATAAACAGACTGTCTGTATGTGAGGTTAACAGTAATAACAGACTGTATGTATGTGAGGTTAACAGTAATAAACAGACTGTCTGTATGTGAGGTTAACAGTAATAACAGACTGTATGTATGTGAGGTTAACAGTAATAACAGACTGTAAGTATGTGAGGTTAACAGTAATAACAGACTGTCTGTATGTGAGGTAAACAGTAATAACAGACTGTCTGTATGTGAGGTTAACAGTAATAACAGACTATGTATGTGAGGTTAACAGTAATAACAGACTGTATGTATGTGAGATTAACAGTAATAACAGACTGTAAGTATGTGAGGTTAACAGTAATAACAGACTATGTATGTGAGGTTAACAGTAACAACAGACTGTAAGTATGTGAGATTAACAGTAATAACAGACTGTAAGTATGTGAGGTTAACAGTAATAACAGACTATGTATGTGAGGTTAACAGTAACAACAGACTGTAAGTATGTGAGGTTAACAGTAATAACAGACTATGTATGTGAGGTTAACAGTAACAACAGACTGTATGTATGTGAGGTTAACAGTAATAACAGACTATGTATGTGAGGTTAACAGTAATAACAGACTATGTATGTGAGGTTAACAGTAATAACAGACTATGTATGTGAGGTTAACAGTAATAACAGACTATGTATGTGAGGTTAACAGTAATAACAGACTATGTATGTGAGGTAAACAGTAATAAACAGACTGTATGTATGTGAGGTTAACAGTAATAACAGACTATGTATGTGAGGTAAACAGTAATAAACAGACTGTATGTATGTGAGGTTAACAGTAATAACAGACTATGTATGTGAGGTTAACAGTAACAACAGACTGTAAGTATGTGAGGTTAAACAGGGACCCACTCTGAGCTCTCCCAGGCCCAGAAGAATCACCATGTGGCGCTTGTTTGGACGTTTTAGGGCCCAAAAGCCCCAGACTGCTCGACTCCCTGATTACAACGAATCACGGTGTCAGAATTGGATGGGTAAAGAGTAGTTTAATAAACCATTAGCTCATTGGCTGAACACTTTACTTCTCCCTCTGGCCGCAGGCTTTGTTGCACAGGTTTTCCCTGGCGTGGCGAGACATATGTTTGTGCGTGCTAATGACTATGATTAGGGAACCTGGATTAGGTCTTGTCAAAAACTCAGTGGTTTACGACACACACGCACACAGCACACACACAGAGAGAGAGAGAGAGAGAGAGAGAGAGAGAGAGAGAGAGAGAGAGAGAGAGAGAGAGAGAGAGAGAGACAGAGAGAGAGAGAGATAGAGAGAGACAGAGAGAGAGAGAGATAGAGAGGGAGAGAGAGACAGAGAGAGACAGAGAGAGAGAGAGAGAGAGAGAGAGAGAGAGAGAGAGAGAGAGAGAGAGAGAGAGAGAGAGAGAGAGAGAATTTATGCTTATTTATTTTCCCTTGTGTACTTTAACCATTTGTACATTGTTACAACACTGTATATATACAATATGACATTTGTGATGTCTTTATTGTTTTGAAACTTCTGTATGTGTAATGTTTACTGTTAATTTTTATTGTTCATTTAACTTTTGTATATTATCTACTTCACTTGCTTTGGCAATGTTAACACATGTTTCCCATGCCAATAAAGCCCCTTGAATTGAATTGAATTGAGAGAGAGACAAGGCCTCTCAGTCACAGCTTCACAGCTCTGAAAATTAGCCATCTGATGTTTTTCTCTAGCTGTACAGAAACCATGAGCAAAGTTGTGTACATTACTACTCTCCTAAATGTTCCTGAAATGTAACACTAAAGAGCTGTCAATGACAGACATTAGATCCAGGGCTAGACCAAGCCTTGAGGCCATCAGACTTGTTTTCTGAGGTAGAAACAGGGATGAACTAACTATAGAAACAGCTCAGGTGTGTTGAACACTTGGACTGATTTAGAACTCATTCCACAATCTGGGATTTACAATGGATGCACCAATTCTTTAAAGAGGGAGGTTACACCCCGTCAGCCCCATCACAGTCAGCCCTTCCTCACGGAGAAGTAGTGCCTATCCAGGATCAGATCCCCCTGAAGGAATAGAGGCCTGCTTCTCCCATGGTGCAGTAACACAGAGGGAATAGAGGCCTGCTTCTCCCATGGTGCAGTAACACAGAGGGAACAGAGGCCTGCTTCTCCCATGGTGCAGTAATTTAGATAGAACAGAGGCCTGCTTCTCCCATGGTGCAGTAATTTAGAGAGAACAGAGGCCTGCTTCTCCCATGGTGCAGTAATTTAGATAGAACAGAGGCCTGCTTCTCCCATGGTGCAGTAATTTAGATAGAACAGAGGCCTGCTTCTCCCATGGTGCAGTAATTTAGATAGAACAGAGGCCTGCTTCTCCCATGGTGCAGTAATTTAGATAGAACAGGGGCCTGCTTCTCCCATGGTGCAGTAATTTAGATAGAACAGAGGCCTGCTTCTCCCATGGTGCAGTAATTTAGATAGAACAGAGGCCTGCTTCTCCCATGGTGCAGTAATTTAGAGGGAACAGGGGCCTGCTTCTCCCATGGTGCAGTAACACAGAGGGAACAGGGGCCTGCTTCTCCCATGGTGCAGTAACACAGAGGGAACAGGGGCCTGCTTCTCCCATGGTGCAGTAATTTAGATAGAACAGGGGCCTGCTTCTCCCATGGTGCAGTAATTTAGATAGAACAGAGGCCTGCTTCTCCCATGGTGCAGTATTTTAGAGAGAACAGAGCCCTGCTTCTCCCATGGTGCAGTAATTTAGAGGGAACAGGGGCCTGCTTCTCCCATGGTGCAGTAACACAGAGAGAACAGAGGCCTGCTTCTCCCATGGTGCAGTAATTTAGAGGGAATAGAGGCCTGCTTCTCCCATGGTGCAGTAACACAGAGAGAACAGAGGCCTGCTTCTCCCATGGTGCAGTAATTTAGAGGGAATAGAGGCCTGCTTCTCCCATGGTGCAGTAATTTAGATAGAACAGGGGCCTGCTTCTCCCATGGTGCAGTAATTTAGATAGAACAGAGGCCTGCTTCTCCCATGGTGCAGTAATTTAGAGAGAACAGGGGCCTGCTTCTCCCATGGTGCAGTAATTTAGATAGAACAGAGGCCTGCTTCTCCCATGGTGCAGTAATTTAGATAGAACAGGGGCCTGCTTCTCCCATGGTGCAGTAATTTAGATAGAACAGAGGCCTGCTTCTCCCATGGTGCAGTAATTTAGATAGAACAGAGGCCTGCTTCTCCCATGGTGCAGTAATTTAGAGGGAACAGGGGCCTGCTTCTCCCATGGTGCAGTAACACAGAGGGAACAGGGGCCTGCTTCTCCCATGGTGCAGTAACACAGAGGGAACAGGGGCCTGCTTCTCCCATGGTGCAGTAATTTAGATAGAACAGGGGCCTGCTTCTCCCATGGTGCAGTATTTTAGAGAGAACAGAGCCCTGCTTCTCCCATGGTGCAGTAATTTAGAGGGAACAGGGGCCTGCTTCTCCCATGGTGCAGTAACACAGAGAGAACAGAGGCCTGCTTCTCCCATGGTGCAGTAATTTAGAGGGAATAGAGGCCTGCTTCTCCCATGGTGCAGTAACACAGAGAGAACAGAGGCCTGCTTCTCCCATGGTGCAGTAATTTAGAGGGAATAGAGGCCTGCTTCTCCCATGGTGCAGTAATTTAGATAGAACAGGGGCCTGCTTCTCCCATGGTGCAGTAATTTAGATAGAACAGAGGCCTGCTTCTCCCATGGTGCAGTAATTTAGAGAGAACAGGGGCCTGCTTCTCCCATGGTGCCGTAATTTAGAGAGAACAGAGGCCTGCTTCTCCCATGGTGCAGTAATTTAGAGAGAACAGAGGCCTGCTTCTCCCATGGTGCAGTAATTTAGAGAGAACAGGGGCCTGCTTCTCCCATGGTGCAGTAATTTAGAGGGAACAGGGGCCTGCTTCTCCCATGGTGCAGTAATTTAGATAGAACAGGGGCCTGCTTCTCCCATGGTGCAATAATTTAGAGAGAACAGGGGCCTGCTTCTCCCATGGTGCAGTAACACAGAGGGAATAGAGGCCTGCTTCTCCCATGGTGCAGTAATTTAGAGAGAACAGAGGCCTGCTTCTCCCATGGTGCAGTAATTTAGAGGGAATAGAGGCCTGCTTCTCCCATGGTGCAGTAATTTAGAGAGAACAGAGGCCTGCTTCTCCCATGGTGCAGTAATTTAGAGAGAACAGAGGCCTGCTTCTCCCATGGTGCAGTAATTTAGAGAGAACAGAGCCCTGCTTCTCCCATGGTGCAGTAATTTAGAGGGAATAGAGGCCTGCTTCTCCCATGGTGCAGTAATTTAGATAGAACAGGGGCCTGCTTCTCCCATGGTGCAGTAACACAGAGGGAACAGAACAGGAGATACCGTGTTGTTTCATGACATACAAACTATCACTAGAAGAAAACAATATATTTTAGTCTGGACAATATCAATAAACCAACTGGCACAATACAGGCAAAGCACTGTTAGGACGCATCCATTCCATACGGACAATTAGAGCTGAGAATAGAGGGCAGAGAAGAGACTGGAGGGAACTAATCCTACTTGGGCCAAGTCATGTTTTTCCCTCAAACCTAATAAGATTGGCATTAGCCCACATCTTTCCATGAAATCCCTGTTCTCCTTCTCCTTGCTCTTCCTCTGCTCTGTGCCTGTGTCCCAAATGGCACCCTATTCCCTATAGGGTTCCCGGGCTCTGGTCAAAAGTAGTGCACTATGCAGGGTGTCAATTGGAATGCAACCTGTGTGTACAGTGCAGAGGGTTTATCTGATCCTGGGGAGGCGGGACAGTCAGTCAGTCACAGCAAACAGATTAACCGCCCAGTTCTGGCCTTCTCTAAGTGGATGATGACTCTCCTACTACTCACTAAGTTGACAGCCACCTGTTGCCCTGCACAGCAGAGCAGAGTCCCTCACAGCAGAACAGAGTCCCTCACAGCAGAACAGAGTCCCCCACAGCAGAGCAGAGTCCCTCACAGCAGAGCAGAGTCCCCCACAGCAGAACAAAGTCCCTCACAGCAGAGCAGAGTCCCTCACAGCAGAACAGAGTCCCCCACAGCAGAACAGAGTCCCCCACAGCAGAACAGAGTCCCCCACAGCAGAGCAGAGTCTCCCACAGCAGAACAGAATCCCTCACCGCAGAACAGAGTCCCCCACAGCAGAACAGAGTCCCTTACAGCAGAGCAGAGTCCCCCACAGCAGAGCAGAGTCCCCCACAGCAGAACAGAGTCCCTCACAGCAGAGCAGAGTCCCTCACAGCAGAGCAGAGTCCCTCACAGCAGAACAGAGTCCCACACAGCAGAGCAGTCCCTCACAGCAGAACAGAGTCCCTCACAGCAGAGCAGAGTCCCTCACAGCAGAACAGAGTCCCCCACAGCAGAACTGAGTCTCCCACAGCAGAGCAGAGTCCCCCACAGCAGAGCAGAGTCCCCCACAGCAGAACAGAGTCCCTCACAGCAGAGCAGAGTCCCTCACAGCAGAGCAGAGTCCCTCACAGCAGAACAGAGTCCCACACAGCAGAGCAGTCCCTCACAGCAGAACAGAGTCCCTCACAGCAGAGCAGAGTCCCTCACAGCAGAACAGAGTCCCCCACAGCAGAACTGAGTCTCCCACAGCAGAGCAGAGTCCCCCACAGCAGAGCAGTCCCTCACAGCAGAACAGAGTCCCTCACAGCAGAACAGAGTCCTCCACAGCAGAGCAGTCCCTCACAGCAGAACAGAGTCCCTCACAGCAGAACAGAGTCCCTCACAGCAGAGCAGAGTCCCTCACAGCAGAACAGAGTCCCACACAGCAGAGCAGAGTCCCTCACAGCAGAGCAGAGTCCCTCACAGCAGAACAGAGTCCCTCACAGCAGAACAGAGTCCCTCACAGCAGAGCAGAGTCCCTGACAGCAGAACAGAGTTCATCACAGCAGAGTAGCTTGATGTATGTACTGTAGGTGAGGTGGTCACTGATCAACAGCTCGTCCAGTCACTAAGACCACATTGGGAGCAAAACATTTTAGCGGCCCCCTTCTTGACAGCACAGAGAAATGTACGTTTAAGATTTAATTTCGTACATTTCTACACATTTTGCCATGAGGTGTAGAAAAATGTTGCAGTACTAAAGCAAGTTCGTTGCAATTCTATTCATTTTGCCAAAAGGTGGAGAGAAATGTTTTTAATGCTGTTTTTAATATGATATGCAAGTGAGACTGACCAACAAAATCAATGAGGGACCCCCGGCCGGTGATTAAACCATGATTACTACTCTTACATATCTGGTCGCTAGACTAACTTATCAATCTAAAAACTGTTATCTGACATGGACTAATTACTGGCTGTCAGTGACTGACTTATAAATCTAAAAACTGTTAGCTGACATGGACTAACTACTAGCTGTCAGTGACTGACTTAACAAGATAAAAACTGTTATCTGACATGGACTAATTACTGGCTGTCAGTGACTGACTTAACAAGATAAAAACTGTTAGCTGAAATGGACTAATTACTGGCTGTCAGTGACTAACTTAACAAGATAAAAAATGTTATCTGACATGGACTAATTACTGGCTGTCAGTGACTGACTTAACAAGATAAAAACTGTTATCTGACATGGACTAATTACTGGCTGACAGTGACTGACTTAACAAGATAAAAACTGTTAGCTGACATAGACTAATTACTGGCTGTCAGTGACTGACTTAACAAGATAAAAACGGGTAGCTGACATGGACTAATTACTGGCTGACAGTGACTGACTTAACAAGATAAAAACTGTTAGCTGACATGGACTAACTACTGACTGACAGTGACTGACTTAACAAAATAAAAACTGTTATCTGACATGGACTAATTACTGGCTGTCAGTGACTGACTTAACAAGATAAAAACTGTTAGCTGACATGGACTAACTACTGACTGACAGTGACTGACTTAACAAAATAAAAACTTTTATCTGACATGGACTAATTACTGGCTGTCAGTGACTGACTTAACAAGATAAAAACTGTTAGCTGACATGGACTAATTACTGACTGTCAGTGACTGACTTAACAAAATAAAAACTGTTATCTGACATGGACTAATTACTGGCTGTCAGTGACTGACTTAACAAGATACAAACTGTTATCTGACATGGACTAATTACTGGCTGTCAGTGACTGACTTAACAAGATAAAAACTGTTAGCTGACATGGACTAATTACTGGCTGACAGTGACTGACTTAACAAGATAAAAACTGTTAGCTGACATGGACTAACTACTGACTGACAGTGACTGACTTAACAAAATAAAAACTGTTATCTGACATGGACTAATTACTGGCTGTCAGTGACTGACTTAACAAGATAAAAACTGTTAGCTGACATGGACTAATTACTGACTGTCAGTGACTGACTTAACAAAATAAAAACTGTTAGCTGACATGGACTAATTACTGGCTGACAGTGACTGACTTAACAAGATAAAAACTGTTAGCTGACATGGACTAACTACTGGCTGTCAGTGACTGACTTAACAAGATAAAAACTGTTAGCTGACATGGACTAATTACTGACTGTCAGTGACTGACTTAACAAGATAAAAACTGTTATCTGACATGGACTAATTACTGGCTGACAGTGACTGACTTAACAAGATAAAAACGGGTAGCTGACATGGACTAATTACTGGCTGACAGTGACTGACTTAACAAGATAAAAACGGGTAGCTGACATGGACTAATTACTGGCTGACAGTGACTGACTTAACAAGATAAAAACGGGTAGCTGACATGGACTAATTACTGGCTGACAGTGACTGACTTAAAAAGATAAAATCTGTTAGCTGACATGGACTAATTACTGGCTGTCAGTGACTGACTTAACAAGATACAAACTGTTAGCTGACATGGACTAATTACTGGCTGTCAGTGACTGACTTAACAAGATAAAAACTGTTATCTGACATGGACTAATTACTGGCTGTCAGTGACTGACTTAACAAGATAAAAACTGTTAGCTGACATGGACTAATTACTGGCTGACAGTGACTGACTTAACAAGATAAAAACTGTTAGCTGACATGGACTAACTACTGGCTGTCAGTGACTGACTTAACAAGATAAAAACTGTTAGCTGACATGGACTAATTACTGACTGTCAGTGACTGACTTAACAAGATAAAAACTGTTATCTGACATGGACTAATTACTGGCTGACAGTGACTGACTTAACAAGATAAAAACGGGTAGCTGACATGGACTAATTACTGGCTGACAGTGACTGACTTAACAAGATAAAAACGGGTAGCTGACATGGACTAATTACTGGCTGACAGTGACTGACTTAACAAGATAAAAACGGGTAGCTGACATGGACTAATTACTGGCTGACAGTGACTGACTTAAAAAGATAAAATCTGTTAGCTGACATGGACTAATTACTGGCTGTCAGTGACTGACTTAACAAGATAAAACTGTTATCTGACATGGACTAATTACTGGCTGTCAGTGACTGACTTAACAAGATACAAACTGTTAGCTGACATGGACTAATTACTAACTGTCAGTGACTGACTTAACAAGATCAAAACTGTTAGCTGACATGGACTAACTACTGGCTGTCAGTGACTGACTTAACAAGATACAAACTGTTATCTGACATGGACTAATTACTGGCTGTCAGTGACTGACTTAACAAGATAAAAACTGTTAGCTGACATGGACTAATTACTGGCTGTCAGTGACTGACTTAACAAGATAAAAACTGTTATCTGACATGGACTAATTACTGGCTGTCAGTGACTGACTTAACAAGATAAAAACTGTTAGCTGACATGGACTAATTACTGACTGTCAGTGACTGACTTAACAAAATAAAAACTGTTATCTGACATGGACTAATTACTGGCTGTCAGTGACTGACTTAACAAGATAAAATCTGTTAGCTGACATGGACTAATTACTGGCTGTCAGTGACTGACTTAACAAGATACAAACTGTTAGCTGACATGGACTAATTACTGGCTGTCAGTGACTGACTTAACAAGATAAAAACTGTTATCTGACATGGACTAATTACTGGCTGTCAGTGACTGACTTAACAAGATAAAAACTGTTAGCTGACATGGACTATTTACTGGCTGACAGTGACTGACTTAACAAGATAAAAACTGTTATCTGACATGGACTAATTACTGGCTGACAGTGACTGACTTAACAAGATAAAAACGGGTAGCTGACATGGACTAATTACTGGCTGACAGTGACTGACTTAACAAGATAAAAACGGGTAGCTGACATGGACTAATTACTGGCTGACAGTGACTGACTTAACAAGATAAAAACGGGTAGCTGACATGGACTAATTACTGGCTGACAGTGACTGACTTAACAAGATAAAATCTGTTAGCTGACATGGACTAATTACTGGCTGTCAGTGACTGACTTAACAAGATAAAAACTGTTAGCTGACATGGACTAATTACTGGCTGACAGTGACTGACTTAACAAGATAAAAACTGTTATCTGACATGGACTAATTACTGGCTGACAGTGACTGACTTAACAAGATAAAAACGGGTAGCTGACATGGACTAATTACTGGCTGACAGTGACTGACTTAACAAGATAAAAACGGGTAGCTGACATGGACTAATTACTGGCTGACAGTGACTGACTTAACAAGATAAAAACGGGTAGCTGACATGGACTAATTACTGGCTGACAGTGACTGACTTAAAAAGATAAAATCTGTTAGCTGACATGGACTAATTACTGGCTGTCAGTGACTGACTTAACAAGATAAAACTGTTATCTGACATGGACTAATTACTGGCTGTCAGTGACTGACTTAACAAGATACAAACTGTTAGCTGACATGGACTAATTACTAACTGTCAGTGACTGACTTAACAAGATCAAAACTGTTAGCTGACATGGACTAACTACTGGCTGTCAGTGACTGACTTAACAAGATACAAACTGTTATCTGACATGGACTAATTACTGGCTGTCAGTGACTGACTTAACAAGATAAAAACTGTTAGCTGACATGGACTAATTACTGGCTGTCAGTGACTGACTTAACAAGATAAAAACTGTTATCTGACATGGACTAATTACTGGCTGTCAGTGACTGACTTAACAAGATAAAACTGTTAGCTGACATGGACTAATTACTGACTGTCAGTGACTGACTTAACAAAATAAAAACTGTTATCTGACATGGACTAATTACTGGCTGTCAGTGACTGACTTAACAAGATAAAATCTGTTAGCTGACATGGACTAATTACTGGCTGTCAGTGACTGACTTAACAAGATACAAACTGTTAGCTGACATGGACTAATTACTGGCTGTCAGTGACTGACTTAACAAGATAAAAACTGTTATCTGACATGGACTAATTACTGGCTGTCAGTGACTGACTTAACAAGATAAAAACTGTTAGCTGACATGGACTATTTACTGGCTGACAGTGACTGACTTAACAAGATAAAAACTGTTATCTGACATGGACTAATTACTGGCTGACAGTGACTGACTTAACAAGATAAAAACGGGTAGCTGACATGGACTAATTACTGGCTGACAGTGACTGACTTAACAAGATAAAAACGGGTAGCTGACATGGACTAATTACTGGCTGACAGTGACTGACTTAACAAGATAAAAACGGGTAGCTGACATGGACTAATTACTGGCTGACAGTGACTGACTTAACAAGATAAAATCTGTTAGCTGACATGGACTAATTACTGGCTGTCAGTGACTGACTTAACAAGATAAAAACTGTTAGCTGACATGGACTAATTACTGGCTGACAGTGACTGACTTAACAAGATAAAAACTGTTATCTGACATGGACTAATTACTGGCTGACAGTGACTGACTTAACAAGATAAAAACGGGTAGCTGACATGGACTAATTACTGGCTGACAGTGACTGACTTAACAAGATAAAAACGGGTAGCTGACATGGACTAATTACTGGCTGACAGTGACTGACTTAACAAGATAAAAACGGGTAGCTGACATGGACTAATTACTGGCTGACAGTGACTGACTTAACAAGATAAAATCTGTTAGCTGACATGGACTAATTACTGGCTGTCAGTGACTGACTTAACAAGATAAAAACTGTTATCTGACATGGACTAATTACTGGCTGTCAGTGACTGACTTAACAAGATAAAAACGGGTAGCTGACATGGACTAATTACTGGCTGACAGTGACTGACTTAACAAGAAAAAAACGGGTAGCTGACATGGACTAATTACTGGCTGACAGTGACTGACTTAACAAGATAAAAACGGGTAGCTGACATGGACTAATTACTGGCTGACAGTGACTGACTTAAAAAGATAAAATCTGTTAGCTGACATGGACTAATTACTGGCTGTCAGTGACTGACTTAACAAGATAAAACTGTTATCTGACATGGACTAATTACTGGCTGTCAGTGACTGACTTAACAAGATACAAACTGTTAGCTGACATGGACTAATTACTAACTGTCAGTGACTGACTTAACAAGATCAAAACTGTTAGCTGACATGGACTAACTACTGGCTGTCAGTGACTGACTTAACAAGATACAAACTGTTATCTGACATGGACTAATTACTGGCTGTCAGTGACTGACTTAACAAGATAAAAACTGTTAGCTGACATGGACTAATTACTGGCTGTCAGTGACTGACTTAACAAGATAAAAACTGTTATCTGACATGGACTAATTACTGGCTGTCAGTGACTGACTTAACAAGATAAAAACTGTTAGCTGACATGGACTAATTACTGACTGTCAGTGACTGACTTAACAAAATAAAAACTGTTATCTGACATGGACTAATTACTGGCTGTCAGTGACTGACTTAACAAGATAAAATCTGTTAGCTGACATGGACTAATTACTGGCTGTCAGTGACTGACTTAACAAGATACAAACTGTTAGCTGACATGGACTAATTACTGGCTGTCAGTGACTGACTTAACAAGATAAAAACTGTTATCTGACATGGACTAATTACTGGCTGTCAGTGACTGACTTAACAAGATAAAAACTGTTAGCTGACATGGACTATTTACTGGCTGACAGTGACTGACTTAACAAGATAAAAACTGTTATCTGACATGGACTAATTACTGGCTGACAGTGACTGACTTAACAAGATAAAAACGGGTAGCTGACATGGACTAATTACTGGCTGACAGTGACTGACTTAACAAGATAAAAACGGGTAGCTGACATGGACTAATTACTGGCTGACAGTGACTGACTTAACAAGATAAAAACGGGTAGCTGACATGGACTAATTACTGGCTGACAGTGACTGACTTAACAAGATAAAATCTGTTAGCTGACATGGACTAATTACTGGCTGTCAGTGACTGACTTAACAAGATAAAAACTGTTAGCTGACATGGACTAATTACTGGCTGACAGTGACTGACTTAACAAGATAAAAACTGTTATCTGACATGGACTAATTACTGGCTGACAGTGACTGACTTAACAAGATAAAAACGGGTAGCTGACATGGACTAATTACTGGCTGACAGTGACTGACTTAACAAGATAAAAACGGGTAGCTGACATGGACTAATTACTGGCTGACAGTGACTGACTTAACAAGATAAAAACGGGTAGCTGACATGGACTAATTACTGGCTGACAGTGACTGACTTAACAAGATAAAATCTGTTAGCTGACATGGACTAATTACTGGCTGTCAGTGACTGACTTAACAAGATAAAAACTGTTATCTGACATGGACTAATTACTGGCTGTCAGTGACTGACTTAACAAGATAAAAACTGTTAGCTGACATGGACTAATTACTGGCTGACAGTGACTGACTTAACAAAATAAAAACTGTTATCTGACATGGACTAATTACTGGCTGACAGTGACTGACTTAACAAGATAAAAACGGGTAGCTGACATGGACTAATTACTGGCTGACAGTGACTGACTTAACAAGATAAGAACGGGTAGCTGACATGGACTAATTACTGGCTGACAGTGACTGACTTAACAAGATAAAAACGGGTAGCTGACATGGACTAATTACTGGCTGACAGTGACTGACTTAACAAGATAAAAACTGTTATCTGACATGGACTAATTACTGGCTGTCAGTGACTGACTTAACAAGATAAAAACTGTTATCTGACATTGACTAATTACTGGCTGTCAGTGACTGACTTAACAAGATAAAAACTGTTATCTGACACGGACTAATTACTGGCTGTCAGTGACTGACTTAACAAGATAAAAACTGTTATCTGACATGGACTAATTACTGGCTGTCAGTGACTGACTTAACAAGATAAAAACTGCTGATGCAAAACCACATTGAAAAATGTCACCTTGTGTATTGTAGTATTCTAACTCTCAACAGGAAGTTGAGACCCTCCTGAGTTCCTGGTCTTCAAAAGGCCGCCAGTTGGCCGTCACTGCTCCACATGGTTTCTGTCTGTACACTCATTAAACCACCTTCGATATGATGGAATCTATGACACAGAAGTCCCCTGGAGCAAAGTCAGTTAACTAACAGTAAAAGCCAACATATACGATACTGTTTTAAATGACAAAATGAAAGTGCCAGGAAATAATAGGAAGATAGGAACGAAATGAATCCACATTGTACTCAGCATGCACAAACAGGGCCTAGCCAGGTTAGGTTCACCTGGCAGGCTGGGCTAGACTAGAGCTGTCTTGCCTCATGTCTCATGTCTTGCCAATAGTTAAAAGACAGTATTTTTAGGGCTCGAAAAAGAACTCCCAGTAAAAATAAATAAAATCAAGTGGAGTTTCCTAATGTTTCCATGATACATATCATGCAAGCAGCAGGTATAATGGATTAGCAGAGAAAACGACTGCCATAGTTTCTGAAAATCATAGCCTGGATTTCACACGGCATTTCAAAGTTATACCGCCTCTGTCCTTGCCTTGGTACACTTAAATAACACTTTAGAAAAAGGCCAAATTAAAATCCGACAGCTCGTGGCTTAATGGCTTTTCCAGGCTAACCCTGCTGAGTTATTTTAGCCCTGGCAGCCTGGAGAGGAGAGGAGGAGGAGGAGAGAAGGAGGAGGCCCTGTGTGTCTGCAGGACAGAGCCACGTGCACTCCTCTCCATGGTCTCTGTCACTGGCTGCATCTCAAATGGCACTCTATTCACTACACAGTTCACTACATCTGGGCCCTGGTCAAAAGTAATGCACTATATAGAGAAGAAGGTGGCAGTTGGGACGCAGCCAGAGTCAACGTGCAGCAGCCTGCAGCACTGCCTTGCTGCCAACCTGCACAGAACAGAGCACCATGGTATATGGGCACGCAAGGATCCCCAGAGCACAGACAAGCTCTGACTCATCATTAAGTGAAGCAGGCTGGACGTGTTTGTATTATAATACTTATTAAAAACAATTATGCACTTAAATATATTACACACAACCTATGAATGCACTGTTTCAATTTGCTACTGCTGTTGAATGTGATGTGGAGGGCAGGTTTGAGTCAGGTTTAGACTGGGACATAACTGGGCTAGTCTCTCACTAACTATAATTTAAACCAGTATTTTAGAGCAGTTATCTCTCTCTCACACACACACACACACACACACACACACACACACACACACACACACACACACACACACACACACACACACACACACACACACACACACACACACACACACACACACACACACACACACACACACACACACACACGCCTCTCCAAGTCCTCTCCAAGGCAGAACGGTCAGGTAATAGAGTTATGTGCTGGTGTGTCTGAGAGACAGGACAGGACATCAAGATAAATCAGGAGGAGGAACGTGTTCCCAACTAAACACAGTATTAACATCCACATGGAAACAGTGAGCTCAACACAGAAATATACAAAGAAGTAGAAAGACCGTGACCCAAACAATAGCTTTGACTGATTTACTAAGTGTGTGTGCGTGTGTGTGTGTGCGTGCACAGGCCTATAATCTCTCTACTTATTTCCTCTCATTATGAGGCCTGTTTTATTGTCGTAGGAATCAAGCGTGGAGCGCGTTAAAACAAGGCCATAAAACATGATGGAGGGAGAGGTTAACGTCTCTGAAACAATCAACATAACAACCTCTACCCTTTCCTCACTCTCCCAGAGGGTTTCATCTTTTCAGATGCATCAGCCGATGCAGTGGAATACAGTGGAGAAGTAATAATATTATTATGTATTATTATTATTATCATTATTATTATTATTATTATTGTGTATTATTATTCTGTATTAAAATGTATTATTGTTATGTATTATTATGACTATGTATTATTATTATCATTATTATGTATTATTATGAATATGTATTATTATTATTATCATTAGTATGTAATATTATTATTCTGTGTTATTATAATTATTATGTATTATTATGTATTATTATTATTATCATTATTATGTATTATTATTCTGTGTTATTATAATTATTATGTATTATTATGTATTATTATTATTATCATTATTATGTATTATTATGAATATGTATTATTATCATTATTATGTATTTTTATTCATATGTAATATTATTATTTTCATTATTATGTATTATTATGAATATGTATTATTATTATTATCATTAATATGTAATATTATTATTATGTGTTACTATTATTATTATGTATCATTTTTATTTTTATGTATTCTTTGTAATATTATTATTATGTATTATTATTATTATTATTATGTATTACTATTATTATGTATTACTATTATTATGTATTATAATTATTATGTATGACTATTATTATGGATTATAATTATTATGTATTATTATTATTATGTATTATTATTTTCATTATTATTATTATCTATTATTATGTATTATTATTATGTATTATTATTTTCATTATTATTATTATCTATTATTATGTATTATTATTATTATATTTTATTATTATGTATTACTATTATTTTTATTATTATGTTATGTATTATTATTATAATAATTATGTACTATTATTATTATACATTATTATTATGTATTCTTATTATTATGCATTATTATTGTCATTATTATTATCTATTATTATGTATTATTATTATATTTTATTATTATGTATTACTATTATTATGTATTATTAATTTGTATTGTTATGACGTATTATTATGTATTTTTATGCATTATTATTATTATGTATTACTATTATTAGGTATTATTTTTTATTATCATGTTATGTATTATTATAATTATAATTATGTACTATTATTAGTATACATTATTATTATGTATTACTATTATTATGTATTATTATTATTATGTATTATTATTTATATTATTATTATGTTATGTAACATTATAATTATGTATCATGTATTATTATTATGTATTATTATTATGTATTATTATTTGTAGTATTATACATATGTATTATGTATTATTATTGTGTATTATTATTATTATGACTTATTATTATTATTATGCATTGTTATTATGTATTATTATTGTGTATTATTATTTGTATTATTCTTATTATGACTTATTATTATTATGACTTATAATTATGTATTATGTATTATTATTATGTATTATTATTATGTATTATTATTATGACTTATAATTATGTATTATTATTATGACTTATTATTATTATTATTATGCATTATTATTTTTATTATTATTATTATTATTATTATTATTTAATGTATTATTTACTGTACCTAGCAGCTGTGAGTGATAGTGCGATAGTTTTCAATCATCCAATAAGAAGTCAAACAGAGACTATATATTCTAATGAGATGTGCAGGTGATGCAGCAGAGGTTGACATTAGCAACACTGTCTGACTCTAGATACCTCCACATTTTACAGTCACAACTTAAATACCCACAGTGCTTACAAATGAAAAGATAGTGCTTCAAAATGAAAAGTGTTTCACTCACCGATACAAGCGTGAACTCTGACAGATAACTGTGTCCGGAGGATGACGCTGTGCTTCTTGCCTCTTCTGATGAGAAAGACAGACAGACAGAGAGAAAGACAGAGAGAATGAATTTTAATAACATTGTTCCACAACACAGTGACCCTATGTAAATGAGTTACATTTGATGTTAAAAATTAATTTGTCTGACTTCATCTTTTAAAAAGCATACAGAATAAAAGCTAATTTTGGTTGGAAAACTGTTTCCTGCAATTGAACCTTAAGGACCTCATATTCTTGGACCTCAGGTTTCTAAACTGAAGACATATAATAGTGGAATGTGGGGGTTTATGAACGAAGTCTCCAGTTGTGACAGCCAGGCGTGTACATAGCCTACTGTATCATTAAACTTCCCACATGGTCTGATGCAGAGAGGTATGGATATAGACATAAACATCAACACTCTGGGGTGAACTACTTTCACAGGGCTAGATCTTATCACTGTGGAGGAGGCAAGCTTTCACAGGGCTAGATCTAATCACTGTGGAGGAGGCAAGCTTTCACAGGGCTAGATCTAATCACTGTGGAGGAGGCAAGCTTTCACAGGGCTAGATCTAATCACTGTGGAGGAGGCACGCTTTCACAGGGCTAGTTCTAATTACTGTGGAGGAGGCAAGCTTTCACAGGGCTAGATCTAATCACTGTGGAGGAGGCACGCTTTCACAGGGCTAGATCAAATCACTGTGGAGGAGGCATGCTTTCACAGGGCTAGATCTAATCACTGTGGAGGAGGCACGCTTTCACAGGGCTAGATCTAATCACTGTGGAGGAGGCACGCTTTCACAGGGCTAGATCTAATCACTGTGGAGGAGGCTAGCTTTCACAGGGCTAGATCAAATCACTGTGGAGGAGGCTAGCTTTCACAGGGCTAGATCAAATCACTGTGGAGGAAGCAAGCTTTCACAGGGCTAGATCTAATCACTGTGGAGGAGGCACGCTTTCACAGGGCTAGATCAAATCACTGTGGAGGAGGCATGCTTTCACAGGGCTAGATCTAATCACTGTGGAGGAGGCACGCTTTCACAGGGCTAGATCTAATCACTGTGGAGGAGGCACGCTTCACAGGGCTAGATCTAATCACTGTGGAGGAGGCTAGCTTTCACAGGGCTAGATCAAATCACTGTGGAGGAGGCACGCTTTCACAGGGCTAGATCTAATCACTGTGGAGGAGGCTAGCTTTCACAGGGCTAGATTAAATCACTGTGGAGGAAGCAAGCTTTCACAGGGCTAGATCTAATCACTGTGGAGGAGGCACGCTTTCACAGGGCTAGATCTAATCACTGTGGAGCAGGCAAGCTTTCACAGGGCTAGATCTAATCACTGTGGAGGAGGCAAGATTTTCACAGGGCTAGATCTAATCACTGTGGAGCAAGCAAGCTTTCACAGGGCTAGATATATTCACTGTGGAGGAGGCAAGCTTTCACAGGGCTAGACCTAATCACTGTGGAGCAGGCAAGCTTTCACAGGGATAGATCTAATCACTGTGGAGCAGGCAAACTTTCACAGGGCTAGATCTAATCACTGTGGAGCAGGCAAGCTTTCACAGGGCTAGATCTAATCACTGTGGAGGAGGCAAGATTTTCACAGGGCTAGATCTAATCACTGTGGAGCAAGCAAGCTTTCACAGGGCTAGATATATTCACTGTGGAGGAGGCAAGCTTTCACAGGGCTAGACCTAATCACTGTGGAGCAGGCAAGCTTTCACAGGGATAGATCTAATCACTGTGGAGCAGGCAAACTTTCACAGGGCTAGATCTAATCACTGTGGAGCAGGCAAGCTTTCACAGGGCTAGATCTAATCACTGTGGAGGAGGCAAGCGTTCACAGGTAAGCGTAGTGGTAAAATGCTACTCAATACTATGCTACCCTGAATACACTTGAGTTACTATGAACAGAACGTATGTATTTATGTATTTAGCAGCAAGGGATACTAAATCATTTAGTTTCACACTTGTCTTTATCCAAATCCTCTCCTCCCCCAAAGCAATCCCATGACAACAATGTCTGTTGAGGGACAACAGAGGAGACAACAGAGGAGAGAACTAAAGGGGGTGTCACCAATGTCTCCCAGGTCGAGAGATTGACTCCGCCTCCCATCTCCATGGAGACAAGGTCATACCCCTTGTCAACAACAACACAACTTCCCCAGTGACAATCCTAAACAAGGACAACAAAAACCTCCCTGACAGAATTGTGACAAACAGTGCTATGGGGGTTTGTAGATGAGCCATCCTGAGAATGACAGCCCTCACAGTCTGGAAGAAAACAAATGTTGAAATCAACCAGCAGGAGAAGCGTGCAGACAACCCCCACACAGACATAACACCAGATACCACCGTACCAGGCCCAACAGATAAGTCCAAGCGGTACACACAAACACACACACACATACACACACAAGCACAGCAGGTAGGCTTGCACAACAGCCCTGTCCGGATCAGCTCTGTAACAAACACCGTTTTGTGTGGCACACACAATGGAAGTATGATGCTCCATTCAGTCTGCAGTGGCCCAGTGCCAACAGTAGAGGGTCACCATTAGAGACATTAGAGACAATCCACCAGCACTGGATCACACTGAGAGCAGACTGAAGTAGGCCCTGGGGCCCGGGTGCAGAGAGACTGTCACCAACCAAGGAGGGCCTACAGCAGCACCTAGATCTTCTGCACAGATTCTACCAGACCTGGGCCCTGACAGTAAATCTCAGTAAAACCAAAATAATGACGTTCTAAAAAAGGTCCAGTTGCCAGGACCACGAATACAAATTCCATCTAGACACCGTAGCCCTAGAGCACACAAAAAAAGATACATACCTTGGCCTAAACATCAGCACCACAGGTCACTTCCACAAAGCTGTGAACGATCTGAGAGACAAGGCAAGAAGGGCATTCTATGCCATCAAAAGGAACATAAATTTCAACATACCAATTAGGATCTGGCTAAAAATACTTGAATCAGTCATAGAACCCATTGCCCTTTATGGTTGTGAGGTCTGGGGTCCGCTCACCATCCAAGAATTCACAAAATGGGACAAACACCAAATTGAGACTCTGCATACAGAATTCTGTAAAAATATCCTCCGTGTACAACGTAAAACACTAAACAATGCATGCAGAGCAGAATTAGGCCGATACCCCCTAATTATCGAAATCCAGAAAAGAACCGTTAAATTCTACAACCACCTAAAAGGAAGCGATTCCCAAACCTTCCATAACAAAGCCATCACCTACAGAGGGATGAACCTGGAGAAGAGTCCCCTAAGCAAGCTGGTCCTGGGGCTCTGTTCACAAACACAAACAGCCCCCACAGAGCCCCAGGACAGCAACACGATTAGACCCAACCAAATCATGAGAAAACAAAAAGATAATTACTTGACACATTGGAAAGAATTAACAAAAAAACAGAGCAAACTAGAATGCTATTTGGCCCTAAACAGAGAGTACACAGTGGCAGAATACCTGACCACTGAGACTGACCCAAACTTAAGAAAAGCTTTGACTATGTACAGACTTAGTGAGCATAGCCTTGCTATTGAGAAAGGCCGCCGTAGGCAGACCTGGCTCTCAAGAGAAGACAGGCTATGTGCACACTGCCCACAAAATTAGGTGAAAACTGAGCTGCACTTCCTAACCTCCTGCCAAATGTATGACCATATTAAAGACACATATTTCCCTCAGATTACACAGGCCCAGGCCCACAAAAAAAAAAAAAAAACGATTTTGATCATCTCCTGGGTGAAATACCACAGGGTGCCTTCACAGTAGTACGATTTGTGACCTGTTGCCACAAGTGAGGATCAAAAACCATTGTAAATACAACCTGTATTTATGTTTATTTATTTTCCGCTTTGTACTTTAACCATTTGCACATCATTACAACACTGTATATATACATAATATAACTTTTTTCACCTTTATTTAACCAGGTAGGCCAGTTGAGAACAAGTTCTCATTTACAACTGCGACCTGGCCAAGATAAAGCAAAGCAGTGTGACAAAAACAACAACACAGAGTTACACATAAACAAACGTACAGTCAATAACACAATAGTATTTTTATTATTTTATAATAATCTTTGTACAGTGTGTGCAAATGTAGAAGAGTAGGGAGGTAAGGCAATAAATAGGCCATAGAGGTGAAATAATTACAATTTATCATTAACACTGGAGTGATAGATGTGCAGATGATGATGTGCAAGTAGAGATACTGGGGTGCAAAAGAGCAAGAAGATAAATAATAATATGGGGATGAGGTAGTTGGGTGTGCTATTTACAGATTGGCTGTGTACAGGTACACACCATTCTGTATACATCTGGCCCTTCTTTGGACACTGTGTTAACAAACCTCCCAACGAGCTTCAATTCCATACAACCCTCCTTCCGTGGCCTCCAACTGCTTTTAAATGCTAGTAAAACTTGATGCATGCTCTCAACCGATAGCTGCCCACCCCCGCCCAACTAGCATCACTAATCTGGATGGTTCTGACTTAGATTATGTGGACAACTACAAATACTTAGGTGTCTGGCTAGACTGTAAACTCTCCTTCCAGACTCACATTAAGCATCTCCAATGCAAAATTAAATCTAGAATCGGCTTCCTATTTCGCAACAAAGCTTCCTTCACTCATGCTGCCAAACATACCCTCGTAAAAGGCTGTGTGAGTTCACTGTTTATCAGATATAATACCCACCAACAGACAGAGGCTGTGTGAGCTCACTGTTTATCAGATATAATACCCACCAACAGACAGAGGCTGTGTGAGCTCACTGTTAATCAGATATAATACTCACCAACAGACAGAGGCTGTGTGAGCTCACTGTTAATCAGATATAATACCCACCAACAGACAGAGGCTGTGTGAGCTCACTGTTTATCAGATATAATACTCACCAACAGACAGAGGCTGTGTGAGCTCACTGTTTATCAGATATAATACTCACCAACAGACAGAGGCTGTGTGAGCTCACTGTTTATCAGATATAATACTCACCAACAGACAGAGGCTGTGTGAGCTCACTGTTTATCAGATATAATACTCACCAACAGACAGAGGCTGTGTGAGCTCACTGTTTATCAGATATAATACTCACCAACAGACAGAGGCTGTGTGAGCTCACTGTTTATCAGATATAATACTCACCAACAGACAGAAGCTGTGTGAGCTCACTGTTTATCAGATATAATACCCACCAACAGACAGAGGCTGTGTGAGCTCACTGTTTATCAGATATAATACTCACCAACAGACAGAGGCTGTGTGAGCTCACTGTTTATCAGATATAATACCCACCAACAGACAGAGGCTGTGTGAGCTCACTGTTTATCAGATATAATACCCACCAACAGACAGAGGCTGTATGAGCTCACTGTTAATCAGATATAATACTCACCAACAGACAGAGGCTGTGTGAGCTCACTGTTTATCAGATATAATACTCACCAACAGACAGAGGCTGTGTGAGCTCACTGTTTATCAGATATAATACTCACCAACAGACAGAGGCTGTGTGAGCTCACTGTTTATCAGATATAATACTCACCAACAGACAGAGGCTGTGTGAGCTCACTGTTTATCAGATATAATACTCACCAACAGACAGAGGCTGTGTGAGCTCACTGTTTATCAGATATAATACCCACCAACAGACAGAGGCTGTGTGAGCTCACTGTTTATCAGATATAATACCCACCAACAGACAGAGGCTGTGTGAGCTCACTGTTTATCAGATATAATACTCACCAACAGACAGAGGCTGTGTGAGCTCACTGTTAATCAGATATAATACCCACCAACAGACAGAGGCTGTGTGAGCTCACTGTTAATCAGATATAATACCCACCAACAGACAGAGGCTGTGTGAGCTCACTGTTAATCAGATATAATACCCATCAACAGACAGAGGCTGTGTGAGCTCACTGTTTATCAGATATAATACCCACCAACAGACAGAGGCTGTGTGAGCTCACTGTTAATCAGATATAATACCCACCAACAGACAGAGGCTGTGTGAGCTCACTGTTAATCAGATATAATACCCACCAACAGACAGAGGCTGTGTGAGCTCACTGTTAATCAGATATAATACCCACCAACAGACAGAGGCTGTGTGAGCTCACTGTTTATCAGATATAATACCCACCAACAGACAGAGGCTGTGAGAGCTCACTGTTTATCAGATATAATACCCACCAACAGACAGAGGCTGTGTGAGCTCACTGTTTATCAGATATAATACCCACCAACAGACAGAGGCTGTGTGAGCTCACTGTTTATCAGATATAATACCCACCAACAGACAGAGGCTGTGTGAGCTCACTGTTTATCAGATATAATACTCACCAACAGACAGAGGCTGTGTGAGCTCACTGTTTATCAGATATAATACTCACCAACAGACAGAGGCTGTGTGAGCTCACTGTTTATCAGATATAATACCCACCAACAGACAGAGGCTGTGTGAGCTCACTGTTTATCAGATATAATACCCACCAACAGACAGAGGCTGTGTGAGCTCACTGTTAATCAGATATAATACTCACGAACAGACAGAGGCTGTGTGAGCTCACTGTTTATCAGATATAATACTCACCAACAGACAGAGGCTGTGTGAGCTCACTGTTTATCAGATATAATACTCACCAACAGACAGAGGCTGTGTGAGCTCACTGTTTATCAGATATAATACTCACCAACAGACAGAGGCTGTGTGAGCTCACTGTTTATCAGATATAATACTCACCAACAGACAGAGGCTGTGTGAGCTCACTGTTAATCAGATATAATACCCACCAACAGACAGAGGCTGTGTGAGCTCACTGTTAATCAGATATAATACCCACCAACAGACAGAGGCTGTGTGAGCTCACTGTTAATCAGATATAATACCCACCAACAGACAGAGGCTGTGTGAGCTCACTGTTTATCAGATATAATACCTACCAACAGACAGAGGCTGAGTGAGCTCACTGTTTATCAGATATAATACCCACCAACAGACAGAGGCTGTGTGAGCTCACTGTTTATCAGATATAATACCCACCAACAGATAGAGGCTGTGTGAGCTCACTGTTTATCAGATATAATACCCACCAACAGACAGAGGCTGTGTGAGCTCACTGTTTATCAGATATAATACTCACCAACAGACAGAGGCTGTGTGAGCTCACTGTTAATCAGATATAATACCCACCAACAGACAGAGGCTGTGTGAGCTCACTGTTAATCAGATATAATACCCACCAACAGACAGAGGCTGTGTGAGCTCACTGTTTATCAGATATAATACCCACCAACAGACAGAGGCTGTGTGAGCTCACAATTTATCAGATATAATACTCACCAACAGACAGAGGCTGTGTGAGCTCACTGTTAATCAGATATAATACCCACCAACAGACAGAGGCTGTGTGAGCTCACTGTTAATCAGATATAATACCCACCAACAGACAGAGGCTGTGTCAGCTCACTGTTAATCAGATATAATACCCACCAACAGACAGAGGCTGTGTGAGCTCACTGTTAATCAGATATAATACTCACCAACAGACAGAGGCTGTGTGAGCTCACTGTTTATCAGATATAATACTCACCAACAGACAGAGGCTGTGTGAGCTCACTGTTTATCAGATATAATACTCACCAACAGACAGAGGCTGTGTGAGCTCACTGTTTATCAGATATAATACTCAACAACAGACAGAGGCTGTGTGAGCTCACTGTTTATCAGATATAATACTCACCAACAGACAGAGGCTGTGTGAGCTCACTGTTAATCAGATATAATACCCACCAACAGACAGAGGCTGTGTGAGCTCACTGTTTATCAGATATAATACCCACCAACAGACAGAGGCTGTGTGAGCTCACTGTTAATCAGATATAATACCCACCAACAGACAGAGGCTGTGTGAGCTCACTGTTAATCAGATATAATACCCACCAACAGACAGAGGCTGTGTGAGCTCACTGTTAATCAGATATAATACCCACCAACAGACAGAGGCTGTGTGAGCTCACTGTTAATCAGATATAATACCCACCAACAGACAGAGGCTGTGTGAGCTCACTGTTTATCAGATATAATACCCACCAACAGACAGAGGCTGAGTGAGCTCACTGTTTATCAGATATAATACCCACCAACAGACAGAGGCTGTGTGAGCTCACTGTTTATTAGATATAATACCCACCAACAGACAGAGGCTGTGTGAGCTCACTGTTTATCAGATATAATACTCACCAACAGACAGAGGCTGTGTGAGCTCACTGTTTATCAGATATAATACCCACCAACAGACAGAGGCTGTGTGAGCTCACTGTTAATCAGATATAATACTCACCAACAGACAGAGGCTGTGTGAGCTCACTGTTTATCAGATATAATACTCACCAACAGACAGAGGCTGTGTGAGCTCACTGTTTATCAGATACAATACTCACCAACAGACAGAGGCTGTGTGAGCTCACTGTTTATCAGATATAATACCCACCAACAGACAGAGGCTGTGTGAGCTCACTGTTTATCAGATATAATACTCACCAACAGACAGAGGCTGTGTGAGCTCACTGTTTATCAGATATAATACTCACCAACAGACAGAGGCTGTGTGAGCGCACTGTTTATCAGATATAATACTCACCAACAGACAGAGGCTGTGTGAGCTCACTGTTTATCAGATATAATACCCACCAACAGACAGAGGCTGTGTGAGCGCACTGTTTATCAGATATAATACTCACCAACAGACAGAGGCTGTGTGAGCTCACTGTTTATCAGATATAATACCCACCAACAGACAGAGGCTGTGTGAGCTCACTGTTTATCAGATATAATACTCACCAACAGCCAGAGGCTGTGTGAGCTCACAGTTTATCAGATATAATACTCACCAACAGACAGAGGCTGTGTGAGCTCACTGTTTATCAGATATAATACTCACCAACAGACAGAGGCTGTGTGAGCTCACTGTTTATCAGATATAATACCCACCAACAGACAGAGGCGACACAGAAGCAACACAGAAGCAACATCTGTCACCGTTGGATTGAGCCCGTGCTGCCTGTGGAATGAGACGGGAGCAGAGAGGAATTGAATCCTCTGATGTTGGAGGCTGAATTCAGGGCCAGGCAGTAGAAACCAGAGACCTTTTGTAATGAACTTCAGCTTTCTCTCTCGTCCTGCAAACTGCAACTCTATCCTCATTATTACTAACCGTGACCTGCATCATCCCCCGCTGCCACAGCCTACACTGGCCAACGTGCTCATTATCAGATTAAACAGAGGTGCACGCAATATGTGAGAGACATTTAGGCACTCGTTAGCTGTTACCAGTCATAATATGAAACGGGATCATAACATGTGCAACATGGCTGATATGATGATGTATGTGACCTCCTACAGCAGAAATCATGCTTACTTCTTAGAGTTAGAATGTCAACACTGAGATGGACTGAACCAGCAAATTCATATGGTTCATTTGATTTGTTCAAATCAAATGTATTTTTTATAAAGCAGTTGTCACAAAGTGCTTTACAGATAACCGGTCTAAACCCCAAAGAGCAAGCAAAGAAGAAGAAAAAGCACAGTCGCCATGAAAAACTCCTCAGAAGGAAGAAACCTATGAAGAAAACTATGAGGAAACCAATAAAGAAAACTATGAGGAAACCTATGAAGAAACCTATGAGGAAACCTATGAAGAAAACTATGAGGAAACCTATGAGGAAACCTATGAAGAAACCTATGAGGAAACCTATGAAGAAAACTATGAGGAAACCTATGAAGAAACCTATGAGGAAACCTATGAAGAAAACTATGAGGAAACCTATGAGGAAACCTATGAAGAAACCTATGAATAAACCTATGAGGAAACCTATGAAGAAAACTATGAGGAAACCTATGAGGAAACCTATGAGGAAACCTATGAGGAAACCTATGAAGAAACCTATGAAGAAACCTATGAGAAAACCTATGAAGAAACCTATGAGAAAACCTATGAAGAAACCTAGGAGGAAACCTATGAGAAACCTATGAGGAAACCTATGAAGAAACCTATGAAGAAACCTATGAGGAAACCTATGAGGAAACCTATGAGGAAAACTAGGGACGATCATGATTCATATTCAAGATACACTTTGATTATACAAATAATAAATGTTTGATGAGCAACCATCTCACCATCTCACACTTCTCTAGAGACCTTTCTCAAGAACCAATGTTTTGTCTAGGAACACCATTAGGTAGAAAAAAACTGATCCTACAACACCATTAAACACAAAAAACAGCAGCAACTCCTCTCTCCTTTCAACCACTACGACCAACAGCAACTCCTCTCTCCTTTCAACCAGTAATACCAGCAGCTACTCATTTCTCCTTTCAACCACTAATACCAGCAGCAACTCCTCTCTCCTTTCAACCACTAATACCAGCAGCTACTCCTCTCTCCTTTCTACCACTACGACCAACAGCAACTCCTCTCTCCTTTCAACCACTAATACCAGCAGCAACTCCTCTCTCCTTTCTACCACTATGACCAGCAGCAACTCCTCTCTCCTTTCAACCACTAATACCAGCAGCTACTCCTCTCTCCTTTCAACCACTAATACCAGCAGCTACTCCTTTCTCCTTTCTACCACTAATACCAGCAGCTACTCCTCTCTCCTTTCTACCACTATGACCAGCAGCAACTCCTTTCTCCTTTCTACCACTACGACCAGCAACTACTCCTCTCTCCTTTCTACCACTATGACCAGCAGCAACTCCTCTCTCCTTTCAACCACTAATACCAGCAACTACTCCTCTCTCCTTTCAACCACTAATACCAGCAACTACTCCTCTCTCCTTTCAACCACTAATACCAGCAGCAACTCCTCTCTCCTTTCAACCACTAATACCAGCAGCTACTCCTCTCTCCTTTCAACCACTAATACCAGCAACTACTCCTCTCTCCTTTCTACCATTAATACCAGCAGCTACTACTCTCTCCTTTCAACCACTAATACCAGCAGCTACTCCTTTCTCCTTTCTACCACTATGACCAGCAGCTACTCCTCTCTCCTTTCTACCACTATGACCAGCAGCTACTACTCTCTCCTTTCAACCACTAATACCAGCAGCTACTACTCTCTCCTTTCTACCACTATGACCAGCAGCTACTCCTCTCTCCTTTCTACCAGTAATACCAGCAGCAACTCCTTTCTCCTTTCAACCACTAATACCAGCAGCTACTCCTCTCTCCTTTCAACCACTAATACCAGCAGCTACTCCTCTCTCCTTTCTACCACTAATACCAGCAGCTACTCCTCTCTCCTTTCTACCACTAATACCAGCAGCTACTCCTTTCTCCTTTCAACCACTAATACCAGCAGCTACTCCTCTCTCCTTTCAACCACTAATACCAGCAGCTACTCCTCTCTCCTTTCAACCACTAATACCAGCAGCTACTCCTTTCTCCTTTCAACCACTAATACCAGCAGCTACTCCTTTCTCCTTTCAACCAGTAATACCAGCAGCTACTCCTCTCTCCTTTCTACCACTAATACCAGCAGCTACTCTTCTCTCCTTTCAACCAGTAATACCAGCAGCTACTCCTCTCTCCTTTCTACCACTAATACCAGCAGCTACTCTTCTCTCCTTTCAACCACTAATACCAGCAGCTACTCCTTTCTCCTTTCAACCACTAATACCAGCAGCTACTCCTCTCTCCTTTCAACCACTAATACCAGCAGCTACTCCTCTCTCCTTTCAACCACTAATACCAGCAGCTACTCCTTTCTCCTTTCAACCACTAATACCAGCAGCTACTCCTTTCTCCTTTCAACCACTAATACCAGCAGCTACTCCTCTCTCCTTTCAACCACTAATACCAGCAGCTACTCCTCTCTCCTTTCTACCACTACGACCAGCAACTACTCCTCTCTCGTTTCAACCACTAATACCAGCAGCTACTCCTTTCTCCTTTCAACCACTAATACCAGCAGCTACTCCTCTCTCCTTTCAACCACTAATACCAGCAGCTACTCCTCTCTCCTTTCAACCACTAATACCAGCAGCTACTCCTTTCTCCTTTCAACCACTAATACCAGCAGCTACTCCTTTCTCCTTTCAACCACTAATACCAGCAGCTACTCCTCTCTCCTTTCAACCACTAATACCAGCAGCTACTCCTCTCTCCTTTCTACCACTACGACCAGCAACTACTCCTCTCTCGTTTCAACCACTAATACCAGCAGCTACTCCTTTCTCCTTTCTACCATTAATACCAGCAGCTACTCCTCTCTCCTTTCTACCACTAATACCAGCAGCTACTCCTCTCTCCTTTCAACCACTAATACCAGCAGCTACTCCTCTCTCGTTTCAACCACTAATACCAGCAGCTACTCCTCTCTCCTTTCTACCAATACTATCAGCAGCTACTCCTTTCTCCTTTCTACCACTACGACCAGCAACTACTCCTCTCTCCTTTCTACCAATACTATCAGCAGCTACTCCTCTCTCCTTTCTACCAATACTATCAGCAGCTACTCCTCTCTCCTTTCTACCACTACGACCAGCAACTACTCCTCTCTCCTTTCAACCACTAATACCAGCAGCTACTCCTCTCTCCTTTCTACCACTACGACCAGCAACTACTCCTCTCTCCTTTCAACCACTAATACCAGCAGCTACTACTCTCTCCTTTCTACCACTAATACCAGCAGCAACTCCTCTCTTCTTTCTACCACTAATACCAGCAGCAACTCCTCTCTCCTTTCTACCACTATGACCAGCAGCAACTCCTCTCTTCTTTCAACCACTAATACCAGCAACTACTCCTCTCTCCTTTCAACCACTAATACCAGCAGCTACTCCTCTCTCCTTTCTACCACTAATACCAGCAGCTACTCCTTTCTCCTTTCAACCACTAATACCAGCAGCTACTCCTTTCTCCTTTCAACCACTAATACCAGCAGCTACTCCTCTCTCCTTTCTACCACTAATACCAGCAGCTACTCCTCTCTCCTTTCTACCACTATGACCAGCAACTACTCCTCTCTCCTTTCTACCACTAATACCAGCAGCAACTCCTCTCTCCTTTCTACCACTAATACCAGCAGCTACTCCTCTCTCCTTTCTACCACTACGACCAGCAACTACTCCTCTCTCCTTTCTACCACTACGACCAGCAACTACTACTCTCTCCTTTCTACCACTAATACCAGCAGCTACTCCTCTCTCCTTTCAACCACTACGACCAGCAACTACTCCTCTCTCGTTTCAACCACTAATACCAGCAGCTACTCCTCTCTCCTTTCAACCAGTAATACCAGCAGCTACTCCTCTCTCCTTTCAACCACTAATACCAGCAGCTACTCCTCTCTCCTTTCTACCACTAATACCAGCAGCTACTCCTCTCTCCTTTCAACCACTAATACCAGCAGCTACTCCTCTCTCCTTTCAACCACTAATACCAGCAGCTACTACTCTCTCCTTTCTACCAATACTATCAGCAGCTACTCCTTTCTCCTTTCTACCACTAATACCAGCAGCTACTCCTCTCTCCTTTCAACCACTAATACCAGCAGCAACTCCTCTCTCCTTTCTACCACTATGACCAGCAGCTACTCCTTTCTCCTTTCTACCACTAATACCAGCAGCTACTCCTCTCTCCTTTCAACCACCACAACCAGCAGCTACTCCTCTCTCCTTTCCACCACTACAACCAGCAGCACTACAACCTCTCTACGACCCTGCTCTCTCTAGCAGCTACTCCTCTCTAGCACCTACTCCTCTCTACGACCCTGCTCTCTCTAGCAGCTACTCCTCTCTACGACCCTGCTCTCTCTAGCAGCTACTCCTCTCTACGACCCTGCTCTCTCTAGCTGCTACTCCTCTCTACAGCCCTGCTCTCTCTAGCAGCTACTCCTCTCTACGACCCTGCTCTCTCTAGCAGCTACTCCTCTCTACGACCCTGCTCTCTCTAGCAGCTACTCCTCTCTACAACCCTGCTCTCTCTAGCAGCTACTCCTCTCTACGACCCTGCTCTCTCTAGCAGCTACTCCTCTCTACGACCCTGCTCTCTCTAGCAGCTACTCCTCTCTACGACCCTGCTCTCTCTAGCAGCTACTCCTCTCTACGACCCTGCTCTCTCTAGCAGCTACTCCTCTCTACGACCCTGCTCTCTCTAGCAGCTACTCCTCTCTACGACCCTGCTCTCTCTAGCAGCTCCCACCTGGACCAATGGGAGTTCTGTTCTGCCAGGCTGAGACATAAGGCTCCATACACTCTCAGGCTTTATTTGCCTGAGCATTATATGGCTGCATGTTTATAAAGACATCACAGTGTGTGTGTGTGTGTGTGTGTGTGTGTGTGTGTGTGTGTGTGTGTGTGTGTGTGTGTGTGTGTGTGTGTGTGTGTGTGTGTGTGTGTGTGTGTGTGTGTGTGTGTGTGTGTGTGTGTGTGTGTATGCACGTGCTTGCGGTGTGTTCCCACAGAGAGGATAAGGAGGGTGATAGAGAGATGGGAGCATTTAGCCGTTTACCTCACCGAGGCACGCAGACTTAGAGTTGGAGAACAGTCAAACCAAGCACTTCCCCCCTCATACCTCACACTGTAGTGTAGGCCAATTAGAGACAGACTAGAAGGCCCCATGGAGACCCTTTGGCTCAGCAGACCTGGAGGCAACTGGCTGCTTGGAGGGTCATATTCTAGTCTGGTCTGTCTCTCTACTACAACCCCACAGGTCATATTCTAGTCTGGTCTGTCTCTCTACTACAACCCCACAGGTCATATTCTAGTCTGGTCTGTCTCTCTACTACAACCCCAGAGGTCATATTCTAGTCTGGTCTGTCTCTCTACTACAACCCCAGAGGTCATATTCTAGTCTGGTCTGTCTCTCTACTACAACCCCAGAGGTCATATTCTAGTCTGGTCTGTCTCTCTACTACAACCCCACAGGTCATATTCTAGTCTGGTCTGTCTCTCTACTACAACCCCACAGGTCATATTCTAGTCTGGTCTGTCTCTCTACTACAACCCCAGAGGTCATATTCTAGTCTGGTCTGTCTCTCTACTACAACCCCACAGGTCATATTCTAGTCTGGTCTGTCTCTCTACTACAACCCCACAGGTCATATTCTAGTCTGGTCTGTCTCTCTACTACAACCCCACAGGTCATATTCTAGTCTGGTCTGTCTCTCTACTACAACCCCACAGGTCATATTCTAGTCTGGTCTGTCTCTCTACTACAACCCCACAGGTCATATTCTAGTCTGGTCTGTCTCTCTACTACAACCCCAGAGGTCATATTCTAGTCTGGTCTGTCTCTCTACTACAACCCCACAGGTCATATTCTAGTCTGGTCTGTCTCTCTACTACAACCCCACAGGTCATATTCTAGTCTGGTCTGTCTCTCTACTACAACCCCACAGGTCATATTCTATCCTGGTCTGTCTCTCTACTACAACCCCAGAGGTCATATTCTAGTCTGGTCTGTCTCTCTACTACAACCCCACAGGTCATATTCTAGTCTGGTCTGTCTCTCTACTACAACCCCACAGGTCATATTCTAGTCTGGTCTGTCTCTCTACTACAACCCCACAGGTCATATTCTAGTCTGGTCTGTCTCTCTACTACAACCCCAGAGGTCATATTCTAGTCTGGTCTGTCTCTCTACTACAACCCCAGAGGTCATATTCTAGTCTGGTCTGTCTCTCTACTACAACCCCAGAGGTCGTATTCTAGTCTGGTCTGTCTCTCTACTACAACCCCAGAGGTCATATTCTAGTCTGGTCTGTCTCTCTACTACAACCCCAGAGGTCATATTCTAGTCTGGTCTGTCTCTCTACTACAACCCCAGAGGTCATATTCTAGTCTGGTCTGTCTCTCTACTACAACCCCACAGGTCATATTCTAGTCTGGTCTGTCTCTCTACTACAACCCCACAGGTCATATTCTAGTCTGGTCTGTCTCTCTACTACAACCCCACAGGTCATATTCTAGTCTGGTCTGTCTCTCTACTACAACCCCACAGGTCATATTCTAGTCTGGTCTGTCTCTCTACTACAACCCCACAGGTCATATTCTAGTCTGCTCTGTCTCTCTACTACAACCCCACAGGTCATATTCTAGTCTGGTCTGTCTCTCTACTACAACGCCACAGGTCATATTCTAGTCTGGTCTGTCTCTCTACTACAACCCCACAGGTCATATTCTAGTCTGGTCTGTCTCTCTACTACAACCCCACAGGTCATATTCTAGTCTGGTCTGTCTCTCTACTACAACCCCACAGGTCATATTCTAGTCTGGTCTGTCTCTCTAGTACAACCCCAGAGGTCATATTCTAGTCTGGTCTGTCTCTCTACTACAACCCCAGAGGTCATATTCTAGTCTGGTCTGTCTCTCTACTACAACCCCAGAGTTCATATTCTAGTCTGGTCTGTCTCTCTACTACAACCCCACAGGTCATATTCTAGTCTGGTCTGTCTCTCTAGTACAACCCCACAGGTCATATTCTAGTCTGGTCTGTCTCTCTAGTACAACCCCACAGGTCATATTCTAGTCTGGTCTGTCTCTCTACTACAACCCCACAGGTCATATTCTAGTCTGGTCTGTCTCTCTACTACAACCCCACAGGTCATATTCTAGTCTGGTCTGTCTCTCTACTACAACCCCACAGGTCATATTCTAGTCTGGTCTGTCTCTCTACTACAACCCCACAGGTCATATTCTAGTCTGGTCTGTCTCTCTACTACAACCCCACAGGTCATATTCTAGTCTGGTCTGTCTCTCTACTACAACCCCACAGGTCATATTCTAGTCTGGTCTGTCTCTCTACTACAACCCCACAGGTCATATTCTAGTCTGGTCTGTCTCTCTACTACAACCCCACAGGTCATATTCTAGTCTGGTCTGTCTCTCTACTACAACCCCACAGGTCATATTCTAGTCTGGTCTGTCTCTCTACTACAACCCCACAGGTCATATTCTAGTCTGGTCTGTCTCTCTACTACAACCCCACAGGTCATATTCTAGTCTGGTCTGTCTCTCTACTACAACCCCACAGGTCATATTCTAGTCTGGTCTGTCTCTCTACTACAACCCCACAGGTCATATTCTAGTCTGGTCTGTCTCTCTACTACAACCCCACAGGTCATATTCTAGTCTGGTCTGTCTCTCTACTACAACCCCACAGGTCATATTCTAGTCTGGTCTGTCTCTCTACTACAACCCCACAGGTCATATTCTAGTCTGGTCTGTCTCTCTACTACAACCCCACAGGTCATATTCTAGTCTGGTCTGTCTCTCTAGTACAACCCCAGAGGTCATATTCTAGTCTGGTCTGTCTCTCTAGTACAACCCCACAGGTCATATTCTAGTCTGGTCTGTCTCTCTAGTACAACCCCACAGGTCATATTCTAGTCTGGTCTGTCTCTCTAGTACAACCCCACAGGTCATATTCTAGTCTGGTCTGTCTCTCTATTACAACCCCACAGGTCATATTCTAGTCTGGTCTGTCTCTCTACTACAACCCCACAGGTCATATTCTAGTCTGGTCTGTCTCTCTACTACAACCCCACAGGTCATATTCTAGTCTGGTCTGTCTCTCTACTACAACCCCACAGGTCATATTCTAGTCTGGTCTGTCTCTCTAGTACAACCCCACAGGTCATATTCTAGTCTGGTCTGTCTCTCTACTACAACCCCAGAGGTCATATTCTAGTCTGGTCTGTCTCTCTACTACAACCCCACAGGTCATATTCTAGTCTGGTCTGTCTCTCTAGTACAACCCCAGAGGTCATATTCTAGTCTGGTCTGTCTCTCTACTACAACCCCAGAGGTCATATTCTAGTCTGGTCTGTCTCTCTACTACAACCCCACAGGTCATATTCTAGTCTGGTCTGTCTCTCTACTACAACCCCACAGGTCATATTCTAGTCTGGTCTGTCTCTCTACTACAACCCCACAGGTCATATTCTAGTCTGGTCTGTCTCTCTACTACAACCCCACAGGTCATATTCTAGTCTGGTCTGTCTCTCTACTACAACCCCACAGGTCATATTCTAGTCTGGTCTGTCTCTCTACTACAACCCCACAGGTCATATTCTAGTCTGGTCTGTCTCTCTACTACAACCCCACAGGTCATATTCTAGTCTGGTCTGTCTCTCTAGTACAACCCCACAGGTCATATTCTAGTCTGGTCTGTCTCTCTACTACAACCCCAGAGGTCATATTCTAGTCTGGTCTGTCTCTCTACTACAACCCCACAGGTCATATTCTAGTCTGGTCTGTCTCTCTACTACAACCCCACAGGTCATATTCTAGTCTGGTCTGCGAACATGTTTGCCAAGTTAGCTCTCTGGCTAACCATTGGCTAGGACTGGTCATTGCGTTACACACGAACACACACACACGCCCGGGCGCATACACACACACACACACACACACGAGACCACTGCTAAGATCACTATTCTGCTCTGCAAACACCTCAGGGATTTTAATGAGTCCCCCCCCCATAGTAAGTTTTTTTTTTCTTCCTAGTTTCAAAATTCCTCTGTTTCTTTCTGAACGTTTTTGATCTGGAGAGATAGAGCTGGGTGTCTATGGAAGTACGGCCAAGTAGGTCAGAAAAAAATGAAACGAATGAAAATGATCCGTCCTCTGAGGGATGACTGGATCTGATGGGAAACAGTGTATCTGAGGCCTTCAACACGGCTGAGACTCCTGGAGGTTTAACACAGCTGACTTCTAACTGGCTGTCAAAAAGTTAACAAACACAACAACAATGTAGAAAAAAAAGGTTTCTGGCTTCTAAACATTTGTCTTGAAGCCAGGATGGGAATGGTAAAAAGTGTGAACTTCATGTGTGCTTATAGCAGCTAGCTAGCCTACATAACATAAGAAAAACACGTATTTTCTAATGCATTTCACATGTTGAATCTATTATGTGGTCAATAACAGCACCTTGTGTTATCTTTCTGTCAAACCAGTAAAATACGTTCTTGAGGATTTACACATTTACTAATCAGGTGTCAATCACTGTCACAGACCCACGTAAAAACAACACCAGGGCCAACGCCTAAATGTTCCCAGAATTCCACACAGAATTCCATATGGCCCCTATTCGCAAAACATCAGACAGAAACTCCCCAGGAAGGTTTAGTCAGGCTCCCACTGCTCTATCCATGTAATCTGTACCTCAGTCAGGCTCCCACTTCTCCATCCATGTAATCTGTACCTCAGTCAGGCTCCCACTGCTCTATCCATGTAATCTGTACCTCAGTCAGGCTCCCACTGCTCTATCCATGTAATCTGTACCTCAGTCAGGCTCCCACTTCTCCATCCATGTAATCTGTACCTCAGTCAGGCTCCCACTGCTCTATCCATGTAATCTGTACCTCAGTCAGGCTCCCACTGCTCTATCCATGTAATCTGTACCTCAGTCAGGCTCCCACTGCTCTATCCATGTAATCTGTACCTCAGTCAGGCTCCCACTTCTCCATCCATGTAATCTGTACCTCAGTCAGGCTCCCACTTCTCCATCCATGTAATATGTACATCAGTCAGGCTCCCACTGCTCTATCCATGTAATCTGTACCTCAGTCAGGCTCCCACTGCTCTATCCATGTAATCTGTACCTCAGTCAGGCTCCCACTTCTCCATCCATGTAATCTGTACCTCAGTCAGGCTCCCACTGCTCTATCCATGTAATCTGTACCTCAGTCAGGCTCCCACTGCTCTATCCATGTAATCTGTACCTCAGTCAGGCTCCCACTGCTCTATCCATGTAATCTGTACCTCAGTCAGGCTCCCACTTCTCCATCCATGTAATCTGTACCTCAGTCAGGCTCCCACTGCTCTATCCATGTAATCTGTACCTCAGTCAGGCTCCCACTTCTCCATCCATGTAATCTGCACAAATATTCCCGGGACCTCAGCATCTCTCACACCACATTATGGCCAGGTGCCACGGTCAATTGCAATCACTAACTGAGTTTACAGCAGAGAGAGCAGGGTTAGAGATGGTGCCGAGGATTGGGAGCCATAATCACACTGGCTAGTTGCATGGTTCCATCCAGCCGGCCTCCAGCCCTCCACAACACAGGGTGTGGAAGTGATGATGGCCCCTAAGCTCCTGTGACATGGATATCTCCAGGCTTTTTAAACACTCTGTCTGTCAGAGGGTCATACTTTCATCAGGGTGGAAAGATACTAGGCAGGACACAGGTGCCTCTGGAATGTTGGTTGTAACCTGTGACCTCCAGTGGTGGAAAAAGGATCCAATTGTCATACTTGAGTAAAAGTAAAAATACCTTAATAGAAAATTACTAAAGTAAAAATGAAAGACACCTAGTAAAATACTACTTGAGTAAAAGTTTAAAAGTATTTTGTTTTAAATATACTTAAGAATCAAAAGTAAATGTAATTGTTAAAATATACTTAAGTATCAAAAGTAGAAGTAAAAGTATAAATACTTTTAAATTCCTCATATAAAGCAAACCAGATTGCATAGTTTTCTGGTATTTTTTAGTTTACGGATAACCAGGGGGATGCTCCAACACTCAGACATCATTTACCCAGGAAGCATGTGTGTTTAGTGAGTCCGCCAGATCAGAGGCAGTAGGGATGACCGGGGATGTTCTCTTGATAAGTGTGTGAAATAGACCATTTTCCTGTCCTGCTAAGCATTCAACACGTAACGAGTGTTTATGGATGTCAGGGAAAATGTATGGAGTAAAAAGTACATCATTTCCTTTAGGAATGTAGTGAAGTAAAAATAACATTTGTCCAAAATATCAATATTAAAGTAAAGTGAAGATACCATAAAAAAACAACGTCAAACAATTTCTACTTAAGCACTTTACACCACTGGTAACCTCTATTACAGATGGAAGGCAGAGGGACTTTCTCCTTCACAATGGGGTACAGATTATGTTGAACCTGGAGAAGTGTTGAGTTCTAACCTCCAGGATAGCACAGTGGCCAGTCTCAGGTCTGTTGTTCTAACCTCCAGGATAGCACAGTGGCCAGTCTCAGGTCTGTTGTTCTAACCTCCAGTATAGCACAGTGGCCAGTCTCAGGTCTGTTGTTCTAACCTCCAGTATAGCACAGTGGCCAGTCTCAGGTCTGTTGTTCTAACCTCCAGGATAGCACAGTGGCCAGTCTCAGGTCTGTTGTTCTAACCTCCAGGATAGCACAGTGGCCAGTCTCAGGTCTGTTGTTCTAACCTCCAGTATAGCACAGTGGCCAGTCTCAGGTCTGTTGTTCTAACCTCCAGTATAGCACAGTGGCCAGTCTCAGGTCTGTTGTTCTAACCTCCAGTATAGCACAGTGGCCAGACTCAGGTCTGTTGTTCTAACCTCCAGGATAGCACAGTGGCCAGTCTCAGGTCTGTTGTTCTAACCTCCAGGATAGCACAGTGGCCAGTCTCAGGTCTGTTGTTCTAACCTCCAGGATAGCACAGTGGCCAGTCTCAGGTCTGTTGTTCTAACCTCCAGGATAGCACAGTGGCCAGTCTCAGGTCTGTTGTTCTAACCTCCAGGATAGCACAGTGGCCAGTCTCAGGTCTGTTGTTCTAACCTCCAGGATAGCACAGTGGCCAGTCTCAGGTCTGTTGTTCTAACCTCCAGGATAGCATAGTGGCCAGTCTCAGGTCTGCTGTTCTAACCTCCAGTATAGCACAGTGGCCAGTCTCAGGTCTGTTGTTCTAACCTCCAGTATAGCACAGTGGCCAGTCTCAGGTCTGTTGTTCTAACCTCCAGGATAGCACAGTGGCCAGTCTCAGGTCTGTTGTTCTAACCTCCAGTATAGCACAGTGTCCAGTCTCAGGTCTGTTGTTCTAACCTCCAGTATAGCACAGTGGCCAGTCTCAGGTCTGTTGTTCTAACCTCCAGGATAGCACAGTGGCCAGTCTCAGGTCTGTTGTTCTAACCTCCAGGATAGCACAGTGGCCAGTCTCAGGTCTGTTGTTCTAACCTCCAGTATAGCACAGTGGCCAGTCTCAGGTCTGTTGTTCTAACCTCCAGTATAGCACAGTGGCCAGTCTCAGGTCTGTTGTTCTAACCTCCAGTATAGCACACTGGCCAGTCTCAGGTCTGTTGTTCTAACCTCCAGGATAGCACAGTGGCCAGTCTCAGGTCTGTTGTTCTAACCTCCAGTATAGCACAGCGGCCAGTCTCAGGTCTGTTGTTCTAACCTCCAGGATAGCACAGTGGCCAGTCTCAGGTCTGTTGTTCTAACCTCCAGTATAGCACAGTGGCCAGTCTCAGGTCTGTTGTTCTAACCTCCAGGATAGCACAGTGGCCAGTCTCAGGTCTGTTGTTCTAACCTCCAGTATAGCACAGTGGCCAGTCTCAGGTCTGTTGTTCTAACCTCCAGTATAGCACAGTGGCCAGTCTCAGGTCTGTTGTTCTAACCTCCAGGATATCACAGTGGCCAGTCTCAGGTCTGTTGTTCTAACCTCCAGGATAGCACAGTGGCCAGTCTCAGGTCTGTTGTTCTAACCTCCAGTATAGCACAGTGGCCAGTCTCAGGTCTGTTGTTCTAACCTCCAGTATAGCACAGTGGCCAGTCTCAGGTCTGTTGTTCTAACCTCCAGTATAGCACACTGGCCAGTCTCAGGTCTGTTGTTCTAACCTCCAGGATAGCACAGTGGCCAGTCTCAGGTCTGTTGTTCTAACCTCCAGTATAGCACAGCGGCCAGTCTCAGGTCTGTTGTTCTAACCTCCAGGATAGCACAGTGGCCAGTCTCAGGTCTGTTGTTCTAACCTCCAGTATAGCACAGTGGCCAGTCTCAGGTCTGTTGTTCTAACCTCCAGGATAGCACAGTGGCCAGTCTCAGGTCTGTTGTTCTAACCTCCAGTATAGCACAGTGGCCAGTCTCAGGTCTGTTGTTCTAACCTCCAGGATAGCACAGTGGCCAGTCTCAGGTCTGTTGTTCTAACCTCCAGGATATCACAGTGGCCAGTCTCAGGTCTGTTGTTCTAATCTCCAGGATAGCACAGTGGCCAGTCTCAGGTCTGTTGTTCTAACCTCCAGGATAGCACAGTGGCCAGTCTCAGGCCTGTTGTTCTAACCTCCAGGATAGCACAGTGGCCAGTCTCAGGTCTGTTGTTCTAACCTCCAGGATAGCACAGTGGCCAGTCTCAGGTCTGTTGTTCTAACCTCCAGGATAGCACAGTGGCCAGTCTCAGGTCTGTTGTTCTAACCTCCAGTATAGCACAGTGGCCAGTCTCAGGTCTGTTGTTCTAACCTCCAGGATAGCACAGTGGCCAGTCTCAGGTCTGTTGTTCTAACCTCCAGTATAGCACAGTGGCCAGTCTCAGGTCTGTTGTTCTAACCTCCAGGATAGCACAGTGGCCAGTCTCAGGTCTGTTGTTCTAACCTCCAGGATAGCACAGTGGCCAGTCTCAGGTCTGTTGTTCTAATCTCCAGGATAGCACAGTGGCCAGTCTCAGGTCTGTTGTTCTAACCTCCAGGATAGCACAGTGGCCAGTCTCAGGTCTGTTGTTCTAACCTCCAGGATAGCACAGTGGCCAGTCTCAGGTCTGTTGTTCTAACCTCCAGGATAGCACAGTGGCCAGTCTCAGGTCTGTTGTTCTAACCTCCAGGATAGCACAGTGGCCAGTCTCAGGTCTGTTGTTCTAACCTCCAGTATAGCACAGTGGCCAGTCTCAGGTCTGTTGTTCTAACCTCCAGGATAGCACAGTGGCCAGTCTCAGGTCTGTTGTTCTAACCTCCAGTATAGCACAGTGGCCAGTCTCAGGTCTGTTGTTCTAACCTCCAGGATAGCACAGTGGCCAGTCTCAGGTCTGTTGTTCTAACCTCCAGGATAGCACAGTGGCCAGTCTCAGGTCTGTTGTTCTAATCTCCAGGATAGCACAGTGGCCAGTCTCAGGTCTGTTGTTCTAACCTCCAGGATAGCACAGTGGCCAGTCTCAGGTCTGTTGTTCTAACCTCCAGGATAGCACAGTGGCCAGTCTCAGGTCTGTTGTTCTAACCTCCAGTATAGCACAGTGGCCAGTCTCAGGTCTGTTGTTCTAACCTCCAGTATAGCACAGTGGCCAGTCTCAGGTCTGTTGTTCTAACCTCCAGGATAGCACAGTGGTCAGTCTCAGGTCTGTTGTTCTAACCTCCAGGATAGCATAGTGGCCAGTCTCAGGTCTGTTGTTCTAACCTCCAGTATAGCACAGTGGCCAGTCTCAGGTCTGTTGTTCTAACCTCCAGGACAGCACAGTGGCCAGACATTTAGACCAAGGCAGTAAGCTCAACTACAGCACTACACTGACTGGGGTTTTGAAAGCATACTGCATCCCAAATGGCACTATATTCCTTGTTTAGTGCACTATTTTGTCCAGAGCAATATAGGCCCTGGTCAAAGTGTTGCACTATTTACGTAATAGGGAGCCATTTGGGAGGCAGACATGTTACTATAAGAGCAGCTGGAATGTGTAAACAGCAACACACTTCGGGTAAAATACAGATTTCTTTCTACGTAGTGAATTAATAATATATTACAAAGTTGAAGTTGAGTTGCTGAAATATCCCATACGGGCAAAAAAACTGAGAAAGAAAATAAACCAAAATGGAACAAGTAAAGGTGAAATACCTCATCAGGCCTTTTTTTTACGAGCCTAATAATCATAAAGAATCAACAACAGTGCACAGCGGGGGGTTGTGAACTTGGGCACATCCACTCCATAAAAAGCCAGCAGGCAGAATTACCCTGCTATTACAAATAATACCAGGCCGCCTTCCCCCTAAACCCCCTCAATCCCCCTCTACACCCCCCGGCCTTCTCAGACGCACTGTGTAGGTTTAATGACACACATCCATACCAGACAGAGACAGTTGGCACGGCGATGCCCCTGGCAGCCTCCCTCTTTGACGAGAGAAGAAGTAGACCACTTTAACCTCACAAGGCTCTCTAGACTTCAATAAGCCTCCCAATGACTTTTGATGAAACTGGGAAATGAGAGTAGTGTCTCAGGTCCAATGGAAACACCGAGCCCAGTGAACAGCCTATGAACACAAATAAATCCAGAGATGCTTGTGGTCTGGCCGACCAGGAAGTCTCATGCCAAGTGTGGGTCGGTCTCACATCGACTGAGAGCTGAACATGGATGTCATACCAACACACTGCAGGGTAGAGCTGAGCAGGTAAAACCATATGGACTGAATAAAAGAACATGGAGGTTGACACAGTACTCAAATAAATACTGTACTTTCATATTATAAAGACAGATTCAAGCCACACATTTATGTGTATATAGGATAGGAATCATTCTTTGGCTGGACTTGAGCAAGGTTATCTCAAATCCAAAGCCTTGTTCATTCGGCCCTTGTGCTGTCAAAATAAAGTGTATGTTTTTGAAGATAAATAACTCAGAGATAAAATACTGGGCTATTTACAAATACAGATTGGTTTTGATATTGTACATTGGATAGTATATCGTAAACGTGTAATAATAGAGTAATGATGTAATAATGTATTATGTGATATAATGTGTTATTGATGATGAAAGCTGTAGTTGTGCTTTGTTGTGATGCAATAAAAGAGTAATGATGTAATAATGTGTTGTGTGATATAATGTGTTAGTGTTGATGTAGGCTGTAGTTGTGTTTTGTTGTGATGCAATAATAGAGTAATGATGTAATAATGTATTGTGTGATGTATTGTGTTAGTGTTGATGTAGACTGTAGTTGTGATTTGTTGTGATGTAATAATAGAGTAATGATGTAATAATGTATTGTGTGATGTATTGTGTTAGTGATGATGTAGGCTGTAGTTGTGATTTGTTGTGATGCAATAATAGAGTAATGATGTAATAATGTATTGTGTGATGTATTGTGTTAGTGATGATGTAGGCTGTAGTTGTGATTTGTTGTGATGTAATAATAGAGTAATGATGTAATAATGTATTGTGTGATGTATTGTGTTAGTGATGATGTAGGCTGTAGTTGTGATTTGTTGTGATGTAATAATAGAGTAATGATGTAATAATGTATTGTGTCAGGTATTGTGTTAGTGATGATGTAGGCTGTAGTTGTGTTTTGTTGTGATGTAATAATAGAGTAATGATGTAATAATGTATTGTGTGATGTATTGTGTTAGTGTTGATGTAGGCTGTAGTTGTGATTTGTTGTGATGTAATAATAGAGTAATGATGTAATAATGTATTGTGTGATGTATTGTGTTAGTGATGATGTAGGCTGTAGTTGTGTTTTGTTGTGATGTAATAATAGAGTAATGATGTAATAATGTATTGTGTCAGGTATTGTGTTAGTGATGATGTAGGCTGTAGTTGTGCTTTGTTG